>NC_091157.1:22406355-22631355 GCF_040958095.1 Procambarus clarkii | reverse complement strand
GGCAAGGTTAATGACATTATTAAGAGAAGCCTTACCACAGCCGGATGTTCAGCAGAGAGGGAGCCCAGTTACCTAATGACCCGCAACTCTGATGTGCCTGTCGGTCGCCCAGACGGAATTACGGTGAACCCCTGGAAGAATGGTAGACAGTTGGTGTGGGACTACACTTGCGTTTCAACTTTAGCCAATACCTATGTTGACTTCAGTGCTACACAAGCAGGAGGAGCTGCCAATCACCGGGAAGCGGCCAA
Organism: Procambarus clarkii; assembly: GCF_040958095.1. NCBI lineage: Eukaryota > Metazoa > Arthropoda > Malacostraca > Decapoda > Cambaridae > Procambarus > Procambarus clarkii. Next base: position 22,631,104 of record NC_091157.1, on the reverse strand, counting down.
GTCACGTAAATACAGAGACCTTGAGCACCTCTACAATTTTGTCCCCATTGCCTCAGAGACACTTGGTGCCTGGGGTAAAAGTGCTGCTAGCTTTTTGAAGGAGTTGGGGTCTAAGCTAATCGAAACAACTAGAGACCCTAGAGCTGCCAGTTTTCTTTTTCAGCGCCTTAGTGTGGCAATCCAGAGAGGAAATGCTCACTGCATCCACGGTTCCTGCCCGCTATCTGAGGAGCTGGAGGAGCTGTTCAACTTGTGACAAGCAGCCTTGTATCCTGCATGTAAACAATATCGTAACTTTTTTTGTGTAATGACATTTTCAAATAAAGTTAGATAAATATACACACTTAACTATATATATATATATATATATATATATATATATATATATATATATATATATATATATATATATATATATATATATATATATGTATATATATATGTATATATATATATATATATATATATATATATATATATATATATATATATATATATATATATATATATATATATGTAACTGAAAACTCACACCCCAGAAGTGACTCGAACCCATACTGCCAGGAGCAATGCAACTGGTATGTACAGGCACGCCTTAATCCGCTTGACCATTACGACCGGACAAAAGGAAGTGAAAGCCAAAGCTATTTGAACCACTTCCCCGCTGGCACTCGGATGGTAATCTTGGGCATAGGATTTTATAAAATCACCTCATTTTTGGGGGCAACACGTGAGGAACACAAATGTGAACAAGCTTGAATGGTCCCCAGGACTATATGCAACTGAAAACTCACACCATACTGCCAGGAGCAACGCAACTGGTATGTACAGGGACGCCTTAACCGTCCTGCATATAGTCCTGGGGACCATTCAGGCTTGTTCGCAATTGTGTTCCTCACGTGTTGCCCCAAAAAATTAGGTGATTTGATAAAATGCTGGCTAGGGTTCGAATCTCCTGGTGGGAAAGTGTTCTAAGGTTGTATAATCTCTCTTGCTTGTTTAGGCAAGTTGTGCATTAAACATAGACACAGAGTTCTCCCAAATTAACAGGAATTTGATGAAAGAACGTGAATAGCCTCTCACTATGCTCTTGTTGCCCTTGGGAGATGGTGATCTTTGGAGGTGAAATACTCCGAAATTCATCTCTTTTAGGGTCTGAGCTGTGGTGCAGTGGGTTAAAGGCGTACCAGTTATGCCAGTTGCTGTAAGGCTTCTGTGCTGGCTAGGGTTCGAATCTCCTTTTGGGAAAGTGTTCTAAGGTTGTATAATCTCTCTTGCGTGTTTAGGCAAGTTGTGCATTAAGCATAGACACAGAGTTCCCCCAAATTAACAGGAATTTGATGAAAGAACGTGAGTAGCCCCTCACTATGCTCTAGATGCCCTTGGGAGATGGTGATCTTTGGATGTGAAATACTCCGAAATTACCATCTCTTTTAGGGTCTGAGCTGTGGTGCAGTGGGTTAAAGGCGTACCAGTTATGCCAGTTGCTGTAAGGCTTCTGTGCTGGCTAGGGTTCGAATCTCCTGGTGGGAAAGTGTTCTAAGGTTGTATAATCTCTCTTGCGTGTTTAGGCAAGTAGTGCATTAAGCATAGACACAGAGTTCTCCCATATTAACAGGAATTTGATGAAAGAACGTGAGTAGCCCCTCACTATGCTCTAGTTGCCCTTGGGAGATGGTGATATTTGGAGGTGAAATACTCCGAAATTACCATCTCTTTTAGGGTCTGAGCTGTGGTGCAGTGGGTTGAAGGCGTACCAGTTATGCCAGTTGCTGTAAGGCTTCTGTGCTGGCTAGGGTTCGAATCTCCTGGTGGGAAAGTGTTCTAAGGTTATATATATATATATATATATATATATATATATATATATATATATATATATATATATATATATATGTGTGTGTGTGTGTGTTGTACCTAGAAGCCAGAACGTCGTACTCGGCCTACTATGCAAGGTCCGATTTGCCTAATAAGCCAAGTTTTCCTGAATTTATATATTTTTCTAATTTTTTTCTTATGAATTGATAAATCTGGCTATTTCATTATGTATAAGTTCATATGTTTAAATTTAAGTTAAAACTAACGTAGATATATGACCAAACCTAACCAACCTTACCTAACCTAATCTATCTAAACCTAACCTAAACTAACAACTACGTCAATAATTTATGTTCCTAATATAATATAATAATAATAATTAAAATAAACTAATTGGAAACCATTTATTGAAAATAAAAAAATTCACTTGGCCTATTAGGCAATTCGGGCCTTGCATAATAGGCCAAGAAGTGCGTATATAAATAAATATATATATATATATATATATATATATATATATATATATATATATATATATATATATATACATATATATATATATACATATATATATATATAATGTTACGGCCCTACTGGGACGCAACCGGGTTCTTCTCTGGTGTTATTAGAGTTTGGGAATCCGGCCCCAAGTTAGTAGATGCTTTCAAGGCATGCATTCCGTAACGCAAGTTAAATTAAAGGGGGAAGGATACAAATGTTTTGATTTATATATATAATTTCACCACCACCATAATTTTTTTTTTTTTTTTTTTTTTTTTTATTTTTTTTTTTTTTTTTTTTTAAAGATATATACAAGAGTTGTTACATTCTTGTACAGCCACTAGTACGCGTAGCGTTTCGGGCAAGTCCTTAATCCAATGGTCCCTGGAATACGATCCCCTGCCGCGAAGAATCGTTTTTTCATCCAAGTACACATTTTACTGTTGCGTTAAACAGAGGCTACAGTTAAGGAATTGCACCCAGTAAATCCTCCCCGGCCAGGATACGAACCCATGACATAGCGCTCGCGGAACACCAGGCGAGTGTCTTACCACTACACCACGGAGACTGTTAAATTTATATAAATATATATAAATAACAAATAAACAAATAAATATATAACAGTCACACGGGGGTTATAAACACACTTTAATGTACAGAGTTGTCTTCCTTCGAAGACACTGGATGCTCAATGCTGCACTCTTTGGGTAGCCCTGGTTCTCTTCTTTGGCCCACGATAAATCCTCTATGATTCTCTTGGCAAATCTACCCTGGCCACAGGCCAGCCAAATCACAGTTCCACTGGGTGCTCCGTCGTGGAGGCCTTCAACCTTAATCCAGCCTCTAGCTGGCAGGTTCCGATCAGCTCCGCTGTGTAGGCCACTCCACGACCGATACTAGGGTTGCGAGCCCTAGGTAGGAGCCTCGTGTGATCCTGTTGATCACTCTACTCACTAAGCACCACAGTGGCTAGTCTCTTCCACCAGCCAGCCCTAGATACGACGATTCCTGATACTGCCACGTCACAGGCAGGCTAATACTCTCAGCAGAGTTCGTCCGTGGGTGACTCACAGCTTCTTCAGAGCAAACTCGTGGAGAGACCTTGGCTGCCTTGGGTAGACTGATCCATCGTCCAATACAGCAGTCCCAGGTCGACTCTGCAATCAGACACGTCATTAGTACTGGGACTAGGGAACCTCACTTACAGGCTTAGACACAAACGTCTACCTATCCACTCCATAGATGGCGTTGCTGTCTAAGCGCCACCTCACCAGAGGTCAGCAGCGGCTATGTTACGAGCTGATTTAGACGGGAATCCAGCACCTGTGGCCGGTATATCCCGTCCTCACCAGATGGCGTCGTCCATTTGGAGGGGGTTTCGGGAGCGGACTCACAGATGGTGTTGTCGTCACTGCTCTGTGCTACGACGCTTGACTCGGGTCCGTAACACCTCCCCACCAAAAAGAATTTGGTTTGGGTTTCTATAAAAGAAAAAACTAACCAAATTAGTACGTGGGTACAACTCCAAACGGACTCACATAAACTATGAACTGGAGTTACGAGGATGTCTTGTCCGAAAAACTGTCCTAATGAGAGACTCTGGCATAAAGGAAACTTGAAGATGGAATGCAATGACCTGCCTGATGTGACTTCCCACACCTTCACTGAGATGTCAAGCAGGGGCATAATCTCACGTGCCTCGAGTAAGAATCGGTATAGACGCGAACTGGGGTGAATCGACACTTCCCATGTCGTGGCAGCATTGATGGCTGGTCACAGACGGCATTTCTGGTACCGGTCCGGTAATCCTTCAGGGAGACGGGAACCTGGAATACAGGGGTCTGATAATCTAGAGTAACAGTGATTGTTGTTAAATCGGTACTTATAGCATAACCGTCTACTAGGCCCACGCCTAGTCCCAACAGGGCTGCTCGTACGTCGAAGATTGTATCTGCGATGCCACCGTCAGGTCGACCAACGTTCCGTATAATGCTGAATCCAGGCTCAGCAATCACACGGGGGGTGTCAATCTGTCGGAAACAGTCACTCATAATATCATATCTCATACCTCCTGTATCCATCATCACCTTCCAGGTCCCTTCTTCGACTGCTACACTCACAGTGCAAGTCTCCAATATTTGGGGTCTCTTCATGATGTTCATGGGAGCCATCATCTGTCGGGTCGTCCACTGGTCCTTACTGAGAACACACACGAGAACAAAAAATACCGCTAAGAAACATTTGGTTAACTTAGGGATAAGTTTCATGAGCCTGGAATGTCCATAGCCGGCCATATCCCTTAGCCTGGTTTGTACCGAAGAGGGCATTAGAACCTTCGCACATACCTCTGACGTCTGGGGAATCTCTGGCCGGTTCAATGAACGTTGTACCTTGCCATACCGCAAGTACTCGGGTGCCTTCACTCCAGACTCTTGGGTATCCGTGGGTGCTTGCACACGAGGCCTCTCATCTTGCTCAGTCACTTCTGCCACCATAACCTCATGCTTCTTGTCGGGAGAAGAATCGGGAGACTCTGTTGGAATGCTGTCAATCTGTTGGTAAGAGGGAGGATTAAACATGTTATCTAATTCCATGTCTGTCTGTACCTGGATATTACCAATGCCTGCTGTTACCTCAGACCCTCTTGCTGTTTCGGCTGACTCTTCCACAATCTTGGGATGATTGTTGCTCCAATCTGTCACCAAGTCGTTGGCTAGTATCACGTCAATCCCAGCTATAGGCAAAGTATCAACTACTGCCAACGCACATGTGCCGCTGAAGTAAGGCGAGTCTAGATGTACCGGCACTAAGGGGGCAACGTACCGCGTCCTAGGAAACCCAACCAGGACAACCTTTTGTCTCCCGTCTACACTCACTCCCTCGGATAACGAGTCTCTCACGATCTGGGACTGGGCTGCTCCACTATCTCTGAGCACTACAACTGATCTACCAATATGATCACTCGTTACATACCCGCCTGAAGTGTGAGGGGCAAACAATCCTGGTCCTTCCTGACTAGTCATTAGAGACTGGGTTCCTACTGGTGGTGTCACACAGCCCATCAGCATCACCTCCCTACGTGGACCACTACCTCTTCTGCCTCGGCATATAGCAGCTACATGCCCTTTCTGCCCACAAGTCCAACACACTACATTCCTCCTCGGACTGCGGTGTTTCGGACTGCTAGGACTAGTCCTTCGAGGGCTACTTGGGGGCGTCTTCATATCGCTTTGTGGGACGGTTCTCTCCTCTTGTTGACGAGGTTTGCCAAACAGACGTGGGTAACTCTTAGGGACATACCTAGTGGAAGACCTATGCGTCAGGATATACTCTTCAGCCATGGTGGCTGCTGCACTTAAGGTCTCTACCTGTTGTTCCTCTATGTCTTTAGATCTCCAGACAGACATTCCTTAAAATCCTCCAACAAGACGAACTGTGCGAGTTCTTCTTTTGTCCTCACCTTCCGAGAGGCACACCACTCCTGGAAAAGCCGTTCCTTGATGGTCGCAAATTCGGTGAACGTGTGCTCCGAGGTCTTTTTCAGGTTTCTGAACTTCTGCCTGTAAGCCTCAGATACCAATTGGTACGCCATGAGCACTACCTTCTTCACCTTGTCGTAATCGCCGGAGTCATCAAGGGACAACGTGGAGTAGGCAATTTGGGCCTTCCCAGTCAAGACGGACTGTATCATGATGGCCCAATTTTCTTTTGGCCACTACAAAGAGGCTGCGACTTTCTCGAAGGCTGCGAAGAACTTCGACACTTCCTTCTCATTGAATTTTGGGACCATTTTGATGTTCCTTACTGGATCGAAAATACTTGTGTCCGTTGTTTGCCTCCGACCACCTAATCACAATACTTCTAGCTCATGTTGTCTCTTTTTCCTTCTCTTCTCTCTCTCTCGCTCTTCTCTTTCTCGTTTCTCTTGTTTCTCTTTCTCGCTCTTTCCTTTCTTCTAATTCTAAACGCCTCATCTCTAATTCTTTATCTTTCAATTCTCGTTCTATTTCTAATTTCTTCCATTCTATCTTGCGATTTATTTCCAAGGCACGCATTTTGACAGCCAGAAAGCTTATATTCAGCTCACCTGCATCGCTTTCAATGTCACTGCCCTTATCTTCCGTTTCAATGGAAGCTACTTCCTCACTTTCTTTTGTAATTTGTGCCTCGCTTTCCTGTTTCTCCTCGGCCTTCATATGCTTGTGAACCTTGGAAAAGATCTCCACACGGGAATTACTGGCACATATCTTTATCTCCAGATAGGCACTCACTAATACAAGTTCTTGTTTTCCCAGATATTTTAATCTGTCCTCCTTGTTCAGAAAGGCCTGAACATCATCCAGATCGTTGATGGTCACTTTTTCTGCCATTGTCACTTAGATGGAGCACTAGCACTTAACACATCGCTTCACTTTAGCACTTAATCGCACCTAGCACCTCACTTGCTACTGTTGCGCATAATCACACCGGGCACCGCATACTACAATATTGCACGTAATCACACCGGGCACCGCACTACAATATTGCACGTAATTACACCAAGCACCGCACAGGACGTACAACGTCCTAATAATTACACACAGGGGGAATTATTTACAGGGGATTGCGTTATATCACCACCCCTGTCAAACATACTTGACAAGGGGTCGGATCCCGCTGGGGATGCCAATTATGTTACGGCCCTACTGGAACGCAACCGGGTTCTTCTCTGGTGTTATTAGAGTTTGGGAATCCGGCCGCAAGTGAGTAGAGGCTTTCAAGGGATGTGTTCCGTAACGCAAGTAAAATTAAAGGGTGAGGGATACAAATGTTCTGATTTATATATATAATTTCACCACCACCATAAATAAATATATATCAGTCACACAGGGGTTATAAACACACTTTAATGTACAGAGTTGTCTTCCTTCGAAGACACTGGATGCTCCACGGTGCACTCTTTGGGTAGCCCTGGTTCCCTTCTTTGGCCCACGATGAATCCTCTATGATTCTCTTGGCGAATCTACCCTGGCCACAGGCCAGCCAAATCACAGTTCCACTGGGTGCTCCGTCGTGGAGACCTTCAACCACAATCCAGCCTCTAGCTGGCAGGTTCTGTTCAGCTCCGCTGTGTAGGCCACTCCACGACCGATACTAGGGTTGCGAGCCCTAGGTAGGAGCCTTGTGTGATCCTGCTGATCACTCTCCTCACTAAGCACCACAGTGGCTAGTCTCTTCCACCAGCCAGCCCCGGATACAACGATTTCTGATACTGCCACGTCACAGGCAGGCTAATACTCTCAGCAGAGTTCGTCTGGGGGTGACTCACAGCTTCTTCAGAGCAAACTCGTGGAGAGACCTTGGCTGCCTTGGGTAGACTGATCCATCGTCCAATACAGCAGTCCCAGGTCGACTCTGTAATCAGACACGTCATTAGTACTGGGACTAGGGAACCTCACTTACAGGCTTAGACACAAACGTCCACCTATCCACTCCATAGATGGCATTGCTGTCTAAGCGCCACCTCACCAGAGGTCAGCAGCGGCTATGTTACGAGCTGATTAAGACGGGAATCCAGCACCTGTGGCCGGTATATCCCGTCCTCACTAGATGGCGTCATCCATTTGGAGAGGGTTTCGGGAGCGGACTCACAGATGGCGTTGTCATCACTGCTCCGTGCTACGATGCTGGACTCGGGTCCATAACACCTCCCCACCAAAAAGAATTTGGTTTGGGTTTCTATGAAAGAAAAAAACAAACCAAATTAGTACGTGGGTACAACTCCAAACGGACTCACATAAACTATGAACTGGAGTGAGGATGTCTTGTCCGAAAAACTGTCCTATTGAGAGACTCTGGCATAAAGGAAACTTGAAGATGGAAGGCAATGACCTGCCTGATGTCACTTCTCACACCTTCACTGAGATGTCAAGCAGGGGCATAATCTCATGTGCCTCGAGTTAGGATCGGTATAGACGCGATCTGGGGTGAATCGACACTTCCCTGTGTCGTGGCACCGTTGATGGCTGGTCACAGACGGCATTTCTGGTACCGGTCCGGTAGTCCTTCAGGGAGACGGGAACCTGGAATACAGGGATCTGATAATCTAGAGTAACAGTGATTGTTGTTAAATTGGTACTTATAGCATAACCGTCTACTAGGCCCACGCCTAGTCCCAACAGGGCTGCTCATACGTCGAAGATGGTATCTGCTCTGCCACCGTCAGGTCGACCAACGTTCCGTATAACGCTGAATCCAGGCTTAGCAATCACATGGGGGGGATGTCAACCTGTCGGAAACAGTCACTCATAATATCACATCTCATACCTCCTGTATCCATCATCACCTTCCAGGTCCCTTCTTCGACTGCTACACTCACAGTGCAAGTCTCCAATCCCTGGGGTCTCTTCATGATGTTCATGGGAGCCATCATCTGTCGGGTCGTCCACTGGTCCTTACTGAGAACACACACGAGAACAAAAAATACCGCTAAGAAACATTTGGTTAACTTAGGGATAAGTTTCATGAGCCTGTAATGTCCATAGCCGGCCATATCCCTTAGCCTGGTTTGGACCGAAGAGGGCACTAGAACCTTCGCACATACCTCTGTCGTCTGGGGAATCTCTGGCCGATTCAATGAACGTTGTACCTTGCCATACCGCAAGTACTCGGGTGACTTCACTCCAGACTCTTGGGTATCCGTGGGTGCTTGTACACGAGGCCTCTCTTATTGCTCAGTCGCTTCTGCCACCATAACCTCATGCTTCTTGCCGGGAGAAGAATCAAGAGACTCTGTTGGAATGCTGTTAATCTGTTGGTAAGAGGGAGGATTAAACAAGTTATCTAATTCCATGTCTGTCTGTACCTGGATATTACCAATGCCTGCTGTTACCTCAGACCCTCTTGCTGTTTCGGCTGACTCTTCCACAATCTTGGGATGATTGTTGCTCCAATCTGTCACCAAGTCGTTGGCTAGTATCACGTCAATCCCAGCTATAGGCAAGGTATCAACTACTGCCAACGCACATGTGCCGCTGAAGAAAGGCGAGTCTAGAATCACCGGTATATCACCTGAATTATCGTTGGCTTCTTCACTTCCTATCCTCGCGAAAGTCACGTTCCCACCATGCCTGGGGCGACTGCACTCCCTTGCAAAGTGTCCTCGTCCCCCACAGTTGTAACACCGACCGCCTCTCCTGGGTAACCCTCTACCAGTCATCCTGGTAGCACCAACGGTAGAGGTTCCCTGAGTCCTCCTAGGACTCTCCGTCGTCGGTTCCCGGGCAGCAGCACTCGTTCCCGAGCTAGGTCCACTGCTCACAGCTTGGGGCTTCCTCCCCACGTCTCTTGAGCTCTTGAACCGGGTTACTTCATCGGGCACACTACTCTAGGAGAGTCCCTACCCATCCTCGCTCTTCCTGAACTCCTAAAGTTCCCTCCCGACCTGGGGTAAGGTAAGTGTCTGGGCGGCCCCTCCCTCCTGAGATGTAGTGCCTCCTCCAGCATGTCGGCTCGGTCCGCTGCAGCCTTTAGGTCCTTAATACCTGCTTCTCTCACCCTTACTCGCAACTCGGGATGGAGCACTGTCATAAACTTCTCCATCACTATCATTCGTTTGATCTCATCCGCCGACTCCGCTTCCTCCGCCTTCAACCATCGTAGGAATTTCCGTTCCATATCTCTGGCGGTCTCGGCGTAAGACTTTCGCGACGCTCTTGTACACTCTCTGAATCGCTTCCGGTACATCTCCGGAGTCAGCCGGAATGAGTTGAGCACCGCATTCTTAATCGCGTCGTAACTAGCATTGGACTTGTATACGAGATTGACCATGTAATATATCAATTATGCAAGGTATATATATGATGTAACTATATAACCTGAGCTTGTAAAAGCACCTTCATCACCTTCATGTGATTACGTGCTTAATTGCACACTAGTTTCTTTATCCGCTATCTCACCCTGTCAGAGTAAATGATACAAATGTATGTGAATGCATGTGTGTGTGTATATATGTATGTATATGTGTGTGTGTATGTATATGTATGGGTATAAAGTATATATGGAAGCTGATCAGAATTACATTTCACCTTTGTGAATGTACATTAATGACACTATGTAAAAGACACATCAAACACTTTATGTAGGGCATACGTAAATCTGTGAATCTATGTATTTACGTATGTAGGTTAGCTTAGCATTTTAAAAGCACCGAATCACCTTCTGTGGTTGAGTGTTCAATAAACCCTTGAACTATATGTTTAACACTTCTCTAACCCTGTCCATGGAGGACAGAAGAAAATGTATATATGCTGGTTAGCATTGAAAATGTGTGGCCACGTCTGTGGTAGAAAATAATAATAATAATAATAAAAACTCCTCTAGGTCCAGCATGTTGTAGGCTTCCCGGGCCTCACCGGTCAACCTGCCCTGGACCAGAGCAGCCCATTCATCTTACGGCCACTCCTTCAGAGTTGCTATCCGTTCGAAGTGTTCGAAGAACGCCTCAGCTTCTTGTGGTTCGAACGTAGGTAAGTCACGTTCCCTTACCTTGAGGCCATCCCGCCGTGCAGGTAGTGGGGGCAGCCCACACTCAATGCGACGCAATTCGACCTCTTTCTTCGCCTTTATCTCCTCCAGTCGCACTTGTCTCTCTCCTTCTTCTCGCCGCAGCCGAGATTCACGCTCCTCTCGCTGCAGCCGAGCTTCACGTTCCTCTCGCTGCATTTGCGCTTCTCTCCTCTCGTCGCAGCTGGGCTACCAGTTGCATCTTCATTATTTCCAGTTGCAGGCTCCTCTTACTACAGCTGGACCTTCCACTGCTCTCACGTTCACTGCGAGTTCTCCCCACACTGGTAGGCGCTTGGGGTGGCTCTAGTCGGGATGGTTCAAATTGGGATGGCTCTTATTGGGACGGCTCTTCTTGGGACGGCTCTCCTTGAGACGGCCTTTCTTGAGATGGCTCCACCCGTCGCCTCCTCTCGAGCCGTGAGCTGTGCCATGATCTCTATCCTTCGCTCCGCTACCTTAGTCGTCCTCAACCTGATCCCAAAGTGGTTTGCCACTTGTTGGAGCTGGGCCTTGGTACACTCTTCCAAATTCTCTCATCCCTTGTCTCAATAAATTTCTTTACTTTACCCTCCTCCATCTCTATGTTATCGAGCATACACGACAGCACAGACAAGTTAGTAGGTACTAATTTCACTGTTTCAGTCCCTTAGCTGGTTGGATAACAGTACCACTGAATTCACTGGCCACTGTATTAGTACCCTGGCGACACTGTCTTGAAATTTGGGCAACACTGTAGCTTGATTACCATACCATGGCAACACTGTAGCCTGATCCATGCATCTCGGCGAAGTTGCTAGTTCTTGGCTACCGTGGTTCGAATCCTGGCAAGGTCGCCAGTTATTGTCACGGGGGGGTGGGCTGGGGCTCCACGAGCAATCGGCTGCTAGGGGCTCAGAAGGCAGAATATTCAGCCCCTCTGACTCCCAGGATTCACCGGAGTCTCCTTGGTCCCACAGGAGAGGATCAGCAATGCCCAATACCACAGGTCTTGGCTCCCAACACTAAAGAGGGGGGGTGCCACTGATTCACCCTGGGAGCCCTTAAGTCAACCACGGGGAAACTGCTGTTAACAGTTCCGGCCTAACCCGGATAAAAGTGAAGGAAGACTCAGGCTTACCTTATAACAATAACTTCCCTGAGTCTTGCCTGCCAGACAAAAAGGTTGCAGGAACTCCTTTCCCGCCTGCCTTCCCTATCTTCTTCTTAATAAGGTCGCCAGCTGGGTTAGTATATCTGCACCCCAGTGATGCAGTTCAGTGTGTGCATTCTATGCTATTTGTTGCCAGAGCATTGCTACTCCCTCGATCTGCCACTGGACTGTCAGCCCAGGGTACTCTCCCATAAAAGTCTGTGTGTGGCTTTACCTATTTCCAGCCACTACGTTGCTTGTTGCCACCATTCAGGCTCTGATACTGGTCGGATGGCTTAGGGTACACTTTTATATAAGTCTGTGCTGCTTTAACACTCTCCAGACGATAAGAACTTCTATAGAAAACATGACGTTCCCTAGGTGGTACTATGATAACCCTCGTGTATGCTCATAGAGAAATATAATAATAATGGAGGCACACTTAAACACAATGATAAAATGTGTGAATTTACTGACACAAATTACATGATCACACATACACTTCTAAGCAATACAGGAAAATGAACATAAGGATAATAAATCTGGAGATCGTCCGCAACTCTTCTTTCACGACCTCCAACCACTCCTTCAACTGGGCAGATTAGACAGGAGTCACACACTCTCTCACAGAAGGGCCTCTTCGCCACCTCTTCTTTCACTGTCCTGCCGTCCACGCACACTGTCCTCTCCAACAGTCCTGGACACATGCTGCCCTGCAGCCTATCCTACTACTAAAGTATTAATGCTATCCTGCAACATACAAATGCAAATATCGTGGCCTATCTAGCCTACTCAAACAAGGGGTAATGGGAGGGAAATTTGATCTACCTTACATTCCTGGCTCACGACACCTGTCCCTCGATGGTGTGAGGTTTCCACGCTTCCTGAGTCGATCCTTGACGATCCAGGAACGTTCCACAAGTCCTCAGGTGTCGTGCAGCCTTCGCGTCATCGCCGATCCAATCCCAGAGATTCAGCTATCCCAATCCTGGTTCACCAGTGGGCACTGAGCTAATCATTATATGCACACACTCGTCCCTTCCTCAAGGCGTTGCTCCTTGTTCTAGGAACGGTGTCGTCCCTCCAAAACCCTCAGTGAATGTGACCCGGTCACAGCTAAGCCTGCCCGCCACACCTTTCCAGGCCCTCAGCGTCGAGCGGCGCTACCCAGCGTCGTCGCCAACCAATTTTCCAAGTTTGGCACTCCTCCGCTCAATGAATTTGGCTTCTTTCTTGCTTCCCAATGGCGCGGGTCTCCAATAACGATGGTGGGCTGCGATGGCTAGTTTAATCCACTGAATAAGGCTTGTAGAGCCTCAAATCCTCGGGAGCTGACCGAGGTGGGTCCTATCACCTCCACAGTCAGGTTAACTCTGACGTTGGCGCCGCCCTGGGCACTCGGTGGCGTCACGGGGGGCTCTGATTGGTCGCCCATGACCCACGCCACCCATTCTGCACACGGCTAGCGTTTTCTACAAAACGGCGGATCTGCAGGTAGGGGGTACTCTTTCATTTATATCAGGGCGCCACTTTCCCCTTTACCTACAGACTTATTATGTAAATTTCTCTCTTATCTGGCAGCTGGTCTGGTCGCCACATATACCAACAGACTCCCTGTATCTCAGAGAATCAGTAGGGAGAGCTGATATGACTCTTAAAGCAGGCAAACGAAAGAAATAGGAGAGGGCACCGAAACATGATGCTGTGTACCTTGACTTTAGCAAAGCTTTTGTTACAGTACCACATGAAAGATTAATTAAAAAGATAGAGGCTCATTGTATTGAGGGTGCTATATTTTGATTATATTTTGATGCTTAATATAGCATCAAATATATTTTTGATGCTATATTAAGTTTCATTAGGAGCATGGCTATACAAAAGGAAACAAATAGCGTAAAGGGAGTTTAGTCAGAGAATGACTTATGGGAAAATGTTTTAGGTGGAGTGTCAGCAATATTTGCAAATTTGTCGATGATACGAAAACCGGGAGAGAAATAAACATGGAAAGAGACTTACTATCACTTCAAGACGATCTAAATAGGGTTATGAAATTGTAAAAAAATGGGCCAATGCAGTTTAATGCTGAGAAATGTAAGGTTTTGAGGCTAGGTAATGATGATAGAGTTACAAGATAGGAGCTAGATGGTGTTGAGATTGCGAAAGGGATCTGGGAGTTATAATTAGTAAGAAAATTCCACACCCCAGAAGGATTCGAACCCAGACAGCCAGGAGCACACAATCACATATATTCAAACCTATGACTGACAGGGGCAGTGAACCCCTTGACAAGTTAATATGTATTTAAATATAAAACAGGGGATCACATATGGGGGTCAAAGATATCATACATAGGGGTCACAAAGATGAGATATGAGGTCCCACGGGTTAATAATGACGCCAGTTTTGTTCTGGCTTTACATAAATAGCACATTTACAAGAGGCAATTGACCATTATATCCAAACTAGACTGTTTACGGAAAACGTAAAGTGTTACAAACATGAAGAAACGCCAATTTCAGAAGTAGTGCTTTATAAAGCCTAAATATTTTCACCGCAGTTGATCTTCAAAATTTGACAAGAACTACACTAACCTGACTCACGGACCTTGAAAACCCGACTTCAAGACCAAGTACATTGTTTCTCTTTCCAATGAGAGTCGTGTGTCACCACCTAACTACCCAAACGATCTCCAGAATGGGGTTTTAACAAGCTAGTGGTTGTTCGTACTCGCCGTGAGCTAGCTAACGACCCAACCACCGTTCCGCAGACCACATTATCTGATGGGAAGGCCGGTGATTACATTTAAATGTCTCCAGAGTGTGCTCATGCTAACGAGCGAGCGAGTACCCAAGCTGAGGAGTATGGGCTACGAGAACTTCCTCACGTCCTTGGAAGATTCCAACGGCCCCTGCCAAGAAAGGAAGTTGGAAACGAATAGTTGTTTGGGTCACTATGAGTCCACTGCCGACCACATAAATATAGCAAATCGAGTACAGTATCATTTATTGATAACGAGGACCACTTTGGCTGCACGGTAGAACGACGGACTCGCTTCTTGCAGATCGAAGTTCATAAACAAATGACATCGAAATAAGGAATGAGTTAGGGAACAGTGATCACAAGGAAATAAAGAATAAGTTAGGGAACTAACTAACAGGGAAATACACATTTATGTGTTTGGAAACACATTAATTTGTGTTTACCTGTTAGTTAACATTAAGTCTAAAATATTATTTTCCTGCATTGAAGATATATGAGAACTCTTTTTTCTAATGTTACAACGTACAGTATGGACTGCAAAAATATACTTTATTGCCTAATAAGCAATTACCATTACTATGAGAGAAATTAAAATACCAGAATATAAGAATTAAGGAAACTGCAAAGGGCCTAATGGCCCACTATAAATAGGCTACTCCTATTTATATCCTCATTATTTATATATGTCTAATTTATAACTCATTCATATATATTTGTCTAACCTACGCTTGAAACACTCAACGGATCCCACTTCTATTATGTCATCCAGTAATTTGCTCCAAATATCCACAACCTTTACCAAGCCAATATTTACCCAAGTGCAGACGAGTAGTCACAATAACGTGGTTGAAATATGTTGACCAAACCACACACTAGCAAGTGAAGGAACGACGACGTTTCGGTCCGTCTTGGACCATTCTCAAGTTGATTGTGAAATTGTTGATTGTGAGAACACAATCGACTTGAGAACACAATCGACTAAAATTCTTCACAAACCTACGGTAGTAGGAGGCAAGACCAAGGAAGCGCAGGAGCTGCTTCCTGGTGGTAGACTGTGGGTAATGCTGGATGGCTTGAGTGTGTATGTTTAACGGAGCTAGGCTGCCACTCACCATCACATGACCAAGGAGCTTGGTGAACAATCGTTGCAGCTGGAGCAGATGTTCGTTCCAGGTGTTAGTTGCCACAACGATATCATCCAAGTAGGCGTAGGTGTGATCTAAGCCATGGATGACGCAGTTGACAGCTCGCTGGAAGGTGGCCGGGGCATTACATAGTCCATATGGAAGGCGTTCATATCTGTAAAGGCCAAAAGGAGTGGTGAAGGCAGATATTTCCTTAGCTCGCTCCGTCAAACACACTTGGTAGTATCCCTTGAATAACTCTAGTTTGGATAAATACCGAGCATTACCAATGGCATCAAGGATGTCATCTATTCTAGGTAATGGGTAAGCATCCTTGACAGTCACAAGATTCAATTTCCTGTAGTCAAT
The DNA here is from genome assembly GCF_040958095.1 of Procambarus clarkii. Lineage (NCBI taxonomy): Eukaryota > Metazoa > Arthropoda > Malacostraca > Decapoda > Cambaridae > Procambarus > Procambarus clarkii. The sequence goes on along the minus strand of NC_091157.1, from coordinate 22,614,856 downwards.
ACACAGCCTCACTTTACCGTGCGGTTTCGGCACCAAGATGTAGGGTGAGACCCAAGGGGACTCACAAGGGGTGGCCAGCCCATGATCCAGAAGGTATTGTACTTCAGCACACATAACTTCCTTTTTGCTCGGCCTGATTCGGTAGAAAGGTTGACGAATCGGCCGGGTGTCCGGGAGTAGCTGGATGTCGTGCTGAAACTCATTACACTTCTGTGGATCATCGCTGAACAACTTCTGATGTTCCTTGAAGATTCTGATGAGAGGAGCACTATTACTGTCCTGCAAATAGGTATGAAGATCAGTTAGGATTTCTGAGTTGGAAGGCACTGACTCAGTGTTAGTGCTTTCGGGAGGAGAAGCAGGGGAAGGTCTCACTGTGGAGGTATGGACCTTTTAATGTGGATAATGATACCAACACAGTGAGGGGGGGGGAGTACCTTGATACTGCTTCAGGAGGTTGACGTGGCACAATTGGGTCTTCCGCCGCCTATCTGGAGTCTCAAGAACGTAGTTGTGGTTGTCTCTGCACTCCTTGATGCGGTAGGGTCCTGAAAACTTATTTTGCAATGGAGAACCTGGGATAGGAAAATATGCCAACACGAAGTCTCCTGGTTTAAATTTCTTTATTTTGCTGCATTGGTCAAAATGGGTCTTCATCCTCTCCTGATCTTTCAATAGATTGTCATTAGCAACTTTACGTACTCTCTCTAGAATGTGCTTTATGTTTGGAAGAAACTGGGGCACATTCTGAGGGTCACTGAAGGTGGCATTACGCAGAGAGTCTTTAAAAGCTTTGAGAGGAGTACGGCACTTACGACCGTAGAGCATCTCATAAGGAGATACTCCTAGAGACTCATTAGGGAGACTTCTGAAAATGCACATGATGAGGTCAAGTTGTTTATCCCAGTCCTTCAATGTTTCATTGCAAAATTTCTTTAGAAGTGCTTTAATAGTCTGATGACTATGTTCAAGAGAACCCTGTGAAGCAGGATGATAGGGGCTGGACAATACCTGTGTGATGTTGAACTCTTGCAGTGTCTTCTTGAAGAAATCACTGGTGAAGTTGGTGCCACAGTCACTTTGAACCTCATTTGGAAATCCATACTGGGTGAAGATCTTCAATAGTTGTTTCACCACAGTAGCAGCCGTAATGTTCTTTACTGGAACTGCTATGGGGAATCTGGTGGTAGGACACAGGATAGTTAGTATATAGGCGTTGCCAGAACTGGTCTGGGGTAAAGGAACAACACAGTCTATGATGAGTCTGTGGAAAGGTTCCGCAGGCACCTGGATAGGAGTCAATGGAGCCTTGGGAATAGAGATGTTAGGTTTACCTGCCATCTGACATGTATGACACTGTTGCACGTAACTTTTGACGTCTTTAACCATACCTGGCCAGTAGTAGTCTTGTCTGATTCCGTGGCAGGTTTTGTTAAAACCATAGTGAGAAAGTTCTCCTTAGGCCAGGTGTAGAATATCGGGCCGTAGGCTGGTGGGAACCACTAGTTGTTCGACATTTGCCCAATCGTCATCCTCCTTCAGCTTACTGGGTCTGTACCTACGGTAGAGCAGCTGATTCTCTAGGAAGAACCCAGGGATACTGTCAGGTTGAGTCTCAGCCTGGAAGAATAATGGTGTTAATGAAGGATCCTCCATCTGTAACTTACGGAACTCCAACATAGTAAGATTCGGTGGTAGATTCTGATGGTCTTGAGGGCCAGCGGTTGCAGTAGAGTCAACTGGTTGTGGGCGTGCAGCTTGTGCACGGGTGGTCATCAAAACCGGAGGAGAAACTTCATCACTTTCTTGGACCTCTACTGGAACATATTTAAAGATGGGATTGTCCACTACAGAGTTACACACCTGGGGTTTGTCCATGATGATCAGGTTGGAAGGTTGCAGATTTTCTGCCAAGGTATTGCCCAGGAGAAGTTGCACTCCAGACATGGGAAAAGACTTTTTCCTGATGGCGACTTGGACTTCACAGGTCACGAAAGGACAATCCAGGTGGACTCTGGCGAGTGGATACGGAGTGGTAGCAGTGAGGTCAGTGATAAGGACGATTTCCCCGGTGTAGGTGACGTTAGGCACAGCCGATTTCAATATTATTGATTGAAGAGCCGCTGTGTCCCTCAAGATCTTTAATTTGAAACGTCCTTCCGAATCTATACTGCTGGCAGAGACAGTTCCAGGATATAGGTGTTTGCTGAAGAGAGAAAGATCAGTAACATTAACACGAACATTCATCACAGGCTTACCGGTCTTAGGAGGAGTCGGTTTGGGTTTAGGAGTTTCATTGACTTTGTATTGAGCTTTTCCACATTTATCCATAGTATGTCCATAGAGTTTGCAATACTTACAATACAATTGAGAGCTCGCTTGATCGGTACTCACTTTATCATAACTATACCAAGACTTATTACTGGAAGGTGGATTTGGTGTTAGCCGATGGATGAGGCTGTAGGTGTCAGCTGAATTCGCACATCTGATGTAGTCGGTTTCTTCTTTGTCGACTAAATCTAAACGAATGGAAGGGGGAACACGTCTAAAGAATTATTCAGCTAGAATGAGGTTGACGAGTTCTGAAAATGTAGAGACATGTGCTGCTTCCAGCCATTTCATGAAATATCTTTTGTTTGTATTGGCAAATTCTAAAAAGGTGGTGGTACATGCCTTTAGATAATCACGGCATATTCGTCTGTAGCTTTCGGTGGAGAGAAGGTAGGCGTTCAAAACTGCTTGCTTCAGGGTCTGGTAGTCATTCTCAGACGCTAAGGTAATGAGAGTAACCGCAGCTCTACCTGTGAGATGCACTCTTCGAAGGGTAGACCATTGATCTGCAGGCCAATTAATTTTTTGGCTAGGGTCTCAAAAGTGGTGAAAAATACAACGATCTCTGACTCAACGAATGGTGGCATAACTTACTTGCATGGGAGACATTGAAACTTACGGGGAGACTAGCTGTAGCTTGTTGGCACTGAGTGTGGTGTGAAGTTTCCAACGCGAGTTCTTGTTGCCGACATGCTAGAGCCATATCAGCTTGCTTTTTATCACGCTCGCGTTGCATCTCTAGGTGACGTTGTCTTGCTTCAAGCTGTACTCGCTCACGTTCTTGGTGTAAGGCCGCCTCTTCTTTCTTTAGGACCATCTCGCGTTCCTTTAGTTGTAGAGCTTCTTTTGCCAGGACCGCGTCACGTTCTTGTTCTTCTTTCTTTATGGACGCCTTACGTTCTTGTTCTTCTTTCCTTAGGGCCGCCTCTTCTTTCTTTAGGGCCATCTCGCGTTCCCTTATCTGGAGAGCTTCTTTTTGTTGTTCCCGCTCTATGTTTGCTAGTTCGAGCTTCAGTTTCATAGCTGCCAGAGCATGTTTATCTGCAATAGAATAGTTTTCGTGAGTTTCAGAGTCTATCTTTCTTTCATCTAAGAGGTAATCCAAGATAAAATTATGCAAGTAATTTTTGTTGGCTCCATGGGGGAACATCTAGGTGATACTCGTGTGCAAGAGTTTGTAATTCGGCCCTTTTGGCACGACTTAAGTTCCCTATTTCACCTGCTGGATCATTACGAAAAGCTGGGAGACGAAACATTGTGAAAAATAGCAAATAAATGTACAACGAATATACTTGCGATACGGTAAATGTCAGTAACAGGATGACGTGGCAACTGGTAACTATCCTGTGGAATATTAATCGTTAACAATTAACGTTATTTTAGTATGGTAAATGATTAGTCAACCAAAAGCGCAGGAAATCTTGTACCCGATACTCAATGTAAGAGAATAAGGGCAAGAAAATCCTACTAAATAAATAAAACCGATAGTTTCTAAAACAAATGAAACATTTAATTGTTTCAAAAGAGAATAAGGTAGTCCAAGAATGTAGGGATACCTTGCCGAGTCTCTATAAGACAGAAGCAAGGGTTTTCCTACTAAATGAAATATGATACTTACAGAATTAGCGATCTTTGTGCTCTGAAAAAAGAAAGTTAATTCCCTACCTAAGTAAATATCATCATCTCTGACCGACGTATAGGGGTGCGAGTGTCAACTGGTAACGAGAACTGCTGTTGAGGTCCCAACTCAACAGCGTAGTCCGTGTTAGAGGAACTATTTCCCTCTGTATCCTCCTTTGGTCGGATTGCAGAAGATAGGGGTGCTTTGACCCGAAGACAAATCAAAGTACCAGGGTACCAAAATGATGATCTGCCAGAATGTGAGAAATATCCTAGGGACAAAAGGTGGAATACACGAGTAACAACACTGAGGGAGGGATGACCAATTAAGAGAATGACTGAGGCCTTCAGTCACCACGTAATCCACAGTTATCGAACACTCTCAATATGCTACCCTCAGAAAGCACAAAATACACAGCACCATATAAATATTAAAAGTAATGAAAATATTGAAAAGCAACTGTATCAAAGCCAAGTACAAATACCACAAATTGAGGTTCTGGTACTAGTACCTGTGTGAAGCTCCTTGGGCAGGCCCCCATAAAAATGTGACGGGAAAGTGTAGGAGTGTAGGTGTTCGGCAGTCCTCCTAATGGCTGGTGTCAATGCCTATCACATTTTAGAAAAAAAAAGATCGACTGCTTGGCTGTTGTCTGTGGTAAAGTGAGGGAAAACACGCAAAACACATAGTATGAAAAATGAAAATTTATTAACTTTTAAAAATTATGAATAAGACAATCCCTTGGCTATGTACAGTGCAAATAAACAAGTAAAAAAATATGACATAAAAATTAAAACAAGGGTGGCGTTACTCTACAAATAAAATAAAGACAAAAGAATGAATAAACAGGTGCTGAGAATATAGTGCTAGCTGAGAACCTCCACCAATAAACAGAGCATATATCAGTTGGTTGTTCTCAGCTTGAGAGCACAAGGATATTCTAACTTCAATGACTGGTTCAGGCCCAGACATCGACTTGGTAGAGGGCGCTGAGGTGCAGAGGTGCAGGTGTGCAGTCGGTGGGTTACCAATCAGAAGCAGGCAGGCTGGAATGGTAGTTTGCTGGTTGACGATGGTGGCGAGCCGGCATGGAGGGAGTGAGGAGTGGGGGTAGTTTAGGGCACGTTTGCCTCCTGGTCAAAACGTTTTGTGCTACTGGTAGACGTATCTTGAAGGTAGCATCTTAGTGTTGTATATGTATAAGTAACTTTACGTAGGGAGAGCAGGCTCAATCTCTCTTGAAAGAGATTACCGTCAGAATATCGACACAAAATAAAACATAAAATGATAATACAACACGAAGCAATGAATCATATGAATTGGATAAGTTTAGATACGCAAAGTATCTTGGCAATACTAGTATGGAAATACAGAATATGAACTGCAATACCATATATCAGGTACAATTACAGACCTTAGATTACGGGATTCTTTCAAACAGAGGAGAGACATATGTATAAATGAGTTTTGGTGGATATAAACAGTAGCTGCGCTGAAGATAATGATAGGCCTTCTTCAGCTTCCTAATGCTTCATATGTTCCACCTCCTCCAATGCCTATTATCGTCCCAAGACAACCATGTCAGTGAACAAGGGATTCAATAATGCATCACGCATCATTGTTCATTGATACATCACGGTTCTGTGATTTTCTATGTGTAACCATGTCAGTAATTCATTGATGACGCTCCGCCTCACTCAACCGTGAGGTGACGAGCGGGAAATATATGGCCAGGAAACAGCTGTAGAAACCACCATCTGGTCACCACTTGGTCCGGGAGACATCTCCCGTCACGCAGGGTGCAGTCGCGCCTCCACAGATCTCCAGTATCAGCTCTTGATACTGGTAATGGCTCAAAAGGGCCACCACTTACGGGCTATTCATGCCCGTGCCACCTTTTGGGTGGCTTAATCTTCATCAATCAATCTGTAGAAACCACACAATTATGTCTTCAGCAGAAGCAGTAAGGATGAAGGTCCTCGTCCTATTGGTCCTGGTGGCTGTCAGCTCCGCTTTCACACGACGTCTGAGCATGCGCGATGCTGTATTGTTCTCACACCCAGCCCACACCCCCCACCCAGAGTCCAAAATGTCCTTGCAGCTAGCAGACCCAGAGTCCAAGATGGCCTTGCAGCCTGCACACCCAGAGTCCAACATGTTCCAGATATCGTCGCAGCCAGCAGATCCAGAGCCCCTCGTACCGTCGCAGCTAGCAGACCCCAAACCCAACATGTCGCAACTTGTCCCAGAATTCATCAAATCAACGGAACTCGCAGTCGGAGAGTTATTAAAATCTGAATCATTTGCAAAGAAAGTCATTCGCCTTGGAAGGAAAGTCTTGTGGGACATTGTTCTGGATGCGAGGGCATCAGTCCCCAAAACTGAACTCTAAGCTACACGATAATGGACTTTATTGGTATAAAGTGTTGCGGACTTATTGAATTCCTTAAATCTTGTATTTTGTCTATTAATTTATGTAATTTATGTCAAATAGTAAAATATAAGCCATTAGAAAGTATTATCGTGTAATCTCCCCGATATCTTGCCTGAACCAAATTACTCTGAATTTCGTCAACCAGTCCATCTACATTGACTACAATAAATTTGTCTACCCAAACTATTGTTTTAAACCATCCATTATTTTACATAATTCTTCACCTTTCTGTCGAATATAATTTAAGCGTTGTCAATCTTCATATGACAGTCTTCTAATCTGGGGGATTAGCAGGCTTCTAATTTGGAAGATTAACTATGCTGGACGCGTTTTTACCAATTTATATCCATTCTAAAGACGGTTACCCAATCTGAACTACATAATCTAAATGGGGCCTAACCAGATCACACTGGAGACATCTCCCGTCATGCAGGGTGCAGTCGCACCTCCACAGATCTCCAGTATAAGTAATGATACTGGTAATGGCTTAAAAGGGCCACCACTTAAGGGCTATTCATGCCCGTGCCACCCTTTGGGGAGCCTAATCTTCATCATCATTGGGAGACATCTCCCATCATGCAGGGTGCAGTTGCACCTCCACAGATCTCCAGTATCAGCTCTTGATACTGGAAATGGCTCAAAAAGGCCACAACTTTCGGGCTATTCATGCCCAGTCCACCTTTTTGGGAGTCTTAATCTTCATCAATCTGACACATCCATCATTTGGTCCGGGAGACATCTCCCGTCATGCAGGGTGCAGTCGCACCTCCACAGATCTCCAGTATCAGCTCTTGATACTGGAAATGGCTCAAAAGGGCCACCACTTACTGGCTATTCATGCCCGTGCCACCTTTTGAGTGGCTTAATCTTCATCAATCAATCTAACCAGATCAAGATATAGCTTAAGAACATCACCAGGTGTCTTGTTACTAACGCTTCGATGAATAAATCTCAGTGTCCTATTTGCCTTGTTACAAACTCTCACATCCCTTTGGCGATCCGATTCGGGATTCGTAATCCTAGGATCCGGGGATCACCTAGGGTTAGTATCGTCCTAATCTTTAAGATTAGGATTTAGGAAGATTAGGATCTTCCACCTCTCCCCGGGGGAGAGGTGGAAATAAATTGGAAGTGTCTGTCACCCTGATGGCCCTTTTCACATAAGAACAAAGGTAACTGCAGAAGGCCTATTGGCTGCCCATACGAGGTCGCCTAGCAGTAAATAGGTACGTGGGAGTCGGACAGCTGCCGCGGGCTGCTTCCTCAGTGTGTACGTACCTAGTTGTACTCACCTAATTGTGCTTGCGTGGGATGAGCTTTGTCTCTTTGGTCTTGCCTCTCAACTGTCACTCAACTGGTGTACAGATTCCTGAGCCTACTGGGCTCTATCATATCTACATTTGAAACTGTGTATGGAGACAAGCCTCCACCACATCAGATCTCAGTTTCCATCACACACCGTGTGTGGGTGGAAAAAAAAGATGATTGACAGTTGAGAGGCGGGTCCAAAGAGCCAGAGCTCAACTCCCACAAGCACAAACACAACTGGTTGTTCACAAGAAGCACGAGTACACATACACACACACACAGTCTGACAGTTACTGATTACGCCACTGACTGATAACCTGTTTGTTTTTAATTCTGGAGTTTGTGTCATGAGCGGAATCCATTAAGGGAACAGCCAGCGTCATTACAGGGTGTCAGATATGGCTTGTCCATCATTGTGCTCTGTCTGTTGTTCACTTCCATGATGAACTCTTTCACTAGAACCACCAGACTCTGTTCAGTCTGTTGTTCATCATTACATAATGAACATATGTATATTACAGTTAATTCGCCTGCAACTGGACTATGGTTCAAATACCATTCGTCTTCATCTTGAAAAACATAGATTAATAAATAATTCACAATACGGTTTTACTAATGTTTTTACATTTCAATAACATGGTTTAACTAAACAGGGATCACATATGGGGGTCATAGATATCATACATGGGGTCACAAAGATGAGATGTGAGGTCACATGGGTCAATCATGGCGTCAGTTTTGTTCTTGCTTTACATAAATAACACAATTACAAGAGACAATAGACCTATATGTCCAAACTAGATTGTTTACGGAAAACGTAGTGTTACAAACCTCTAGAGTGTGGGTACACTAGCGAGCGAGCTAGAGAGAGTACCCACCCGAGCTGAGGGGTATGAGCTACGAGGAAATACTTTGGGAACTAAATCTCAACGTCGCTGGAAGAAAGAAGAGTTAGAAGAGATATGATCACCACATACAAGATGCTTAGAGATATTGATAGGGTAGATAAAGACAATTTATTTAACACAAGGGACACAAGTGAAAACTGAGTACCCAGATGAGCCATAAAGATATTAGAAAGAACGTTTATGTGTCAGAGTAGTTAACAGTGGGAATGCATTAGGAAGTGATGTGGTGGAGGCAGACACACAGACAGTTCATAGTTCACCCAGTGAGCCAACTCCTCGCTGACTTTGTGTCCAGTAGGTTCATTCACCTTCACTCACCAGACCACTCCACAAGTGATCATTTGAATTTCATCATGGAATTCCAATTGAATTATAATCGATCCAGCAATGCTGCTCAGTGTAGGAAAAGACCATCTATACTGGATACAAGTTATGAAAGTGACGGCGAGTGGCATCACGTGAATAAGGCAAACAGGACAAGCCACTCCATGACGACCCATCGCCCTTTAATCACTCCAGCTTCTCCAGCTCTTCCAGCTTCTCAGAATAAATCTACGCTGCCAATCTTCAAGGTGCACCACACTGAAGGTAAGTCTTCCTACGCCACTGTAGTGGACCTCGAAAGAGAGTACCCCCAGCTCCAGATCAGAGCAAAACCAAATCTCAGAGGAGAATACATTCTGAGGCTTAAAGACGAGTCGGCCGCTACGATTCTGAAAAATTACACAAAATGTGAGGAACTGAAACCAGAGGATAAAATAAGAAAAAACATTTTCCTCCACTATCCCTTGCATATGGCCCTTGACCATCTCGAAAAGCTGAAATATGTGGTGTCAGCAGAGAGATGCCAATTAAGAACCACAAAACAGGAAACCCGACAGGTCCTTCTCACAGTAAGAAGACGGATCCCAGAGAAACTTGACCTTGGAATCTGGGGCGTGTTCCAACACAGGCCTTACACCCCAGAACCCCTAAGATGCTTCAGATGTCAGAGATTTGGGCATCACAAAGATGGCTGCCAACGCCCAGTGAGGTGCGGAGTCTGCAGCCAGCCACATGACACAAAAACATGTATTGATAAACACAAGGCAAACCACCCTGTTCAGGCAAAGTGCCCAAATTGCTCCAAGGCACATCACGCCTGGAACTTGAAATGCCCTGAAAGGCTCAAAAGGCTTCAAACGAACCCTACAACGCTTACAGCGGAGCCGAATCCCCCACCAAAACTAATACCAGCTCCCCTGCCCACTAAAACCGCGTGGGGTCTACACATTCAGGAAGAGGGGGCACACGGCCCTTCACCATCGGCCTTGGTGAAGGGTGAGAAGACCTCTGTACAGGACAAAAAGAAAGATGGAGGACACAAGAATCATGTTCAAAGCAGTCGCCTTCCCATTTCATCTGGTAAGCACACTGGAGCCAATAGGAGTAGCAATTCCAGTGTCAAAGTTACCACCGAGAAGGATCTAAAAGCTACTAGGCCCCAAACCTGCACAGCATTAAATAGTGCTCCCACAGAACTGGACGCTCTCTGGCCAATGATCAAAACTTTGGTCACCGAGTTGATTGAAAGTCTGCTGTCATCACATGGAATCAAGCAAACCACAGAGACTCGGAAGACAATTGAGCACAAGCTCAAGAAATTCGAAGATGTAATATCCTCACCTTCAAGACAGCAGGGCAGGAGACACCCCCATAAAAAACAGATATAGTCCAGCTCGTCGGAAAGCGACATTGATGAGTCAATTTCAGGTCCACTAGGAACCTATACAGCAATTGCAACTTCCATGGCGTGTTCATCAGACTCCATGGATACCACGGAAATATCAGCAAATTCCAAGAACCTAGAGGTCTAAAGATCCTGCAATGGAATGCGCAAGGACTGCGCACTAAATTGCAACACTTGCAATGCATAGCAGCAACCAAGGGCATAGACATCCTGATACTACAAGAGAGCTTGCTTCGAGCCGGATTAGAACCTAAAATCTCAGGCTATCGAGGCTTCTTCCTTCCATGGATCAATGGGCAATCCAGGGGATGTGCAATCTATGTAAAATGTGACCTGATCTCCAAGTCCATAACCAGCCCACCCAATTGTGGAGCAGGGACAGAGGTAATGGGAGTCACCATTGAGCTAAGACACGACAAACTTGAAGTGTTCAATGTGTACAGGTCTCCACAATCCGAAATGGATCTCTCTGTTTTATTTGGACACGCGACAACAACAAACACAATCATTTGTGGAGATTTTAATGCCCATCATCGATAGGCACTGGGCTCGAACAGTACAAATGAAGCCGGCATACACATTATACATCTACTGGACCAGCTTCCAGAAATACAAATCCTAAACAAGAATGAACCTACCCACATCCAAGGAGGCAGATTAGACCTAACCTTCGTTTCAGCCTCCCTAAGAGATGCAGCAACATGGTCAGTTGAGCCCACACTCACAAGCGACCACTATGGGGTCCAAATTGATCTTCAGTTAGACCTACCCACCCCACCTCCGCCTCCATCTGAAGCCTGGAACTTTGCTTTAGCAAACTGGGACCGATTTCAAAACCTCATTTCAGAGTGGCAAAAAAACTATGATCTTCCCGAAGACATTAATCAGGCAGAACAAGAATTTGTCAAAGCGATTCATAGTGCAGCCAACCACTCAATCCCACTGAAAAAACAGTCCACCGGACACCATAAAGATCATTGGCACTATTGCGAACGTGTCAAAGAACTCAACCATAGACTCAACAGATCAAGAAAGCTATACAAAAAGCAGCCAAGTGACCGCAACAGGATCTTACTTTGTGAGGTCAAGGAACATGTGCATCGAGAGACCAGACAAATAAAAGAACAAAAGTGGCTGGATTGGTGTTCACACCTTAATGAACACACCTCTCTCGGAGAGATGTGGCAGCAAATTCACCGGGCCAAAGGGAATAAAACACCTAAAGCTCCACACCCCAAGGATCCTCAACAGGAAGCCGAAGTACTGGCAACCAGGTTTGCAGAAGGAGCAGCCAGCAATCAACTTCCACCAGATGTATTAGCAGTGCAGACCGGACTAGAGGAAGAAAGGTGGCACAGAATCCTTACAGCATGTGAAGAAGTCTCTGACACTAATGCCCCTTCACACTGGATGAGCTCAATCGGGCAAAGAAAAACTTCAAGGATACATCCCCTGGAGCCGACAAAATAACCTACAAAATGATTAGAAACCTCGGCCCAGAGGGAGACGCTGCATACCTAAGGTTAATTAATTTAGCCTGGACTTCTCAAACTAGACCTTCTGCTTGGAATAGAGCAGACATAGTGCCGATCCCAAAACCCAAAAATCCAGCTAATCCCAGGCCCATCTCTCTCCAAAGCTCTGCAGCCAAGACGGCTGACAGAATGGCACTCAACAGACTGGAGTGGAAAATGCCTAAACTGCACCATGATATGTATGCCTATAGAAGAGGGGTTGGCACAGTGGAATGTATTACAACTCTGTTAGCCCACTTGAATGACAGACCAGGAATGTTGATATTCCTGGACCTCGAAAAAGCCTTTGAACTGGCTAGCGCCCCAGCTATTATCTGCTGCCTCATTGACAAAGAGGTCAGAGGCAACCTGATCTCCTGGACCAAAAACTGTCTCATAAACAGAGAAGCAAGAGTAAAACTTCGTGGCACAGTCTCTGAGTACAAAAGACATGAAAATGGTACACCGCAAGGAGGTATTCTCAGCCCTTTTCTCTTCAACTGTTTAATGGAAAGAATAATGAGGTTGAAACTCCCACATCACTGCAGGCTGCTAAACTACGTGGACGACTTTGTCATCATCATAAAAGGAAGGGATGCGGCGCGCCTTGCACCCAAATGCTTAGACTGCATCAGTAAAGAGGCAAAACAGATTGGGATCAAACTCAACCCCTCAAAGTCAAAGGCCATGCCCATAAAAATAGCGAAGCCCAACATCCAACTCACAGTACAGGGTCAACCAATTGAATGGGTTGACACCTATCAGTATCTAGGAATCATCCTGGACACACACATGAATTTTAATGCTGAGGTCACTTACTTGAGAGAGCGAACTGCGGCCCGGACGGCAATCCTCAGGTCGCTACCCAGCAAACACAAATCATCTACACAACGTTCGCCTATCTCTTCCCATAGGTGTGGGAATGATTTGCATTGAGAATGGTGCAGGAGAGCCTTTGAGAAACTTTTACTCAAAAAATCCAAACACAAAGGTTTAATTATAAATTGTTTTTCTACAATTATTTTCTTCCAAATGTAAAACAAATAGTTTTTACATGTTTAAATATAAAATTTATGGTGTTTTTTTGTAAAATTCATTAATAAATTGTGAATGATATATATTGGCTGAGTGAAACCTTTAAAATCCATTTAGTTATAATATGAACAGAAAAAAGTAGTTTTCCAAATTTTCTAAAAATCGCTCTTTTTAACACAATTTGACTCCTTATGCATTCCACTAAACACTAATATCATGTTTAAATATATAATTTATGTATTATTCCCTAAGATAATTTATATAAATTATAAAAGTTGCTGGAAAGTGGTGAGAAAGAATCTGAAAACGTTTTGTTGTCTTATATTGGCGTGTTCTTATTAACTAGAGTGAGTAAGAGTGAGCGAGAGTGGGTAAGAGTGAGTAAGAGTGACTGAAGGTGAGTGAGAGTGCCAGAGAGTGTGTAAGTGTGAGTAAGAGTGAGTATAAGTAAGAGTGACTGAGAGTGAGTAAGAGTGACAGAGTGAGAGTAAGGGTGACAGAATGAGTAAGAGTGAGAGTAAAGTGATTGAGAGTAAGGGTGAGTATGAGAGTAAGAGTGATTGAGAGTTAGAGTGAGAGTAAGAGTGATTGAGAGTTAGTGAGAGTAAGAGTGATTGAGAGTAAGAGTGATTGAGAGTAAGGGTTAGTATGAGAGTAAGAGTGATTGAGAGTTAGAGTGAGAGTAAGAGTGATTGAGAGTTAGTGAGAGTAAGAGTGATTGAGAGTAAGAGTGATTGAGAGTAAGAGTGATTAAGAGTGATTGGGAGTAAGAGTGATTGAGAGTAAGAGTGATTGGGAGTAAGAGTGATTGGGAGTAGGAGTTAGAGTGAGAGTAGGAGTAAGAATGAGAATAAGAGTGATTGAGAGTAAGAGTAAGAATGAGAGTAAGAGTGATTGAGAGTAAGAGTGATTGAGAGTAAGAGTGATTGAGAGTAAGAGTGATTGGGAGTAAGAGTAAGAGTGAGAGTAAGAGTAAGAATGAGAATAAGAGTGATTGAGAGTAAGAGTGATTGGGAGTAAGAGTAAGAGTAAGAATGAGAGTAGGAGTGATTGAGAGTAGGAGTGATTGGGAGTAGGAGTGATTGGGAGTAAGAGTGATTGAGAGTAAGAGTAATTGAGAGTAAGAGTATGAGAGTAAGAGAGTAAGAGTGAGAGAGTGAGTATGAATGGGTAAGGGTGACTGAGAGTGAGTAAGAGTGACAGAGTAAGAATGACAGAGTAAGAGTGATAGAGAGTAAGAGTGACAGAGAGTAAGAGTGACAGAGAGTAAGAGTGACAGAGTAAGAGTGACAGAGAGTAAGAGTGACAGAGAGTATGAGTGACAGAGAGTAAGAGTGACAGAGAGTAAGAGTGACAGAGAGTAAGAGTGACAGAGTAAGAGTGAGTATGAGAGTGAGTAAGGATGACTGAGAGAAAGAGTGAGTAATAGTGCGTAAGAGTGATTAACAGTTAGAGTGAGAGTAAGAGTGATTGAGAGTTAGTGAGAGTAAGAGTGATTGAGAGTAAGAGTGATTGAGAGTAAAAGTGATTGAGAGTAAGAGTGATTGAGAGTAAGAGTGATTGGGAGTAAGAGTGATTGAGAGTAAGAGTGATTGGGAGTAAGAGTGATTGGGAGTAGGAGTAAGAATGAGAATAAGAGTGATTGAGAGTAAGAGTGAGTAAGAGTAAGAATGAGAGTAAGAGTGATTGAGAGTAAGAGTGATTGAGAGTAAGAGTGATTGAGAGTAAGAGTGATTGGGAGTAAGAGTGATTGGGAGTAAGAGTGAGAGTAAGAGTAAGAATGAGAATAAGAGTGATTGAGAGTAAGAGTGATTGGGAGTAAGAGTAAGAATGAGAGTAGGAGTGATTGAGAGTAGGAGTGATTGGGAGTAGGAGTGATTGGGAGTAAGAGTGATTGAAAGTAAGAGTAATTGAGAGTAAGAGTATGAGAGTAAGAGTGAGAGAGTGAGTATGAATGGGTAAGGGTGACTGAGAGTGAGTAAGAATGACAGAGTAAGAGTGACAGAGAGTAAGAGTGACAGAGAGTAAGAGTGACAGAGAGTAAGAGTGACAGAGAGTAAGAGTGACAGAGTAAGAGTGACAGAGTAAGAGTGACAGAGAGTAAGAGTGACAGAGAGTAAGAGTGACAGAGAGTAAGAGTGACAGAGTAAGAGTGAGTAAGGATGACTGAGAGTAAGAGTGAGTAATAGTGCGTAAGAGTGATTGAGAGTAAGAGTAATAGTGTGTAAGAGTGATTGAGAGTAAGAGTGAGTAATAGTGCGTAAGAGTGAGTGAGAGTGAGTTAAGAGTGTGAGGTGTGAGAGGGTAGCAGGCCAGGGAGGCAGGATGTGTGGTCACAGGCGAGGCCTAGGCCTCGTGATCTCTAATGTTGGTTTTTATATATATGTTGGATTTTTTGTCCTGTTTCAAATTATAATTATTTAGCAGGAATGTAATAAGATATTGCACAGTATTAATGTGACAATAATATATGCATTATTTCCTTGATAATCAAACTTGTTGTTCAAAGATAATATACAATCTTTGAAGGAAACATTTTGAGAGCGCGAGCTGGCAACACTGTTCTGGTGGTGAGAGAGACATGGTTAGTTGTGCTCAGACCTTCAGTGGTGAAGGGTGTGTCCCAGCTGGCCGCCACCAGCCGCCACCCGCCGCCCACCACCAGCCGCCACCCGCCACCACCCACCACCCACCACCAGCCGCCACCCACCACCAGCCGCCACCCGCCACCACCCACCACCCACCACCAGCCGCCACCCACCACCAGCCGCCACCCGCCACCACCCACCACCAGCCGCCACCCGCCACCAGCCACCGCCACCCACCACCGCCACTCACCACCCGCCGCCACCACCCACCACCAGCTGCCACCCGCCACCAGCCACCGCCACCCACCACCGCCACCCGCCGCCACCACCCACCACCACCAGCCGCCGCCGCCACCACCACCACCGCCGCCACCACCCATCACCGCCGCCGCCACCACCACCCACCACCACCGCCGCCACCACCCATCACCGCCGCCGCCGCCACCACCCACCACAGCCGCCGCCGACACCACCGCCACCACCCACCACAGCCGCCACGACCACCCACCACCACAACCACCACCCACCACCGCCCAAATTAGAAAGGTTAAATATCCCAAAAGGAATCAACAGGGAAATAGCAGTTAGGTTATATCGACTACGTCTAGGTTACAGATGCAACTGGGAGATTGGTGAACCCCGACAGAGAGAGTGCATCTTCTGCCAAACTGTCACAGAAAAGTCATTACTTCACTATCTTCTGGAATGTGAAGCAACCAACGACCTTAGAAGAGCTTTAAGAGTTCCTGAATCATGCAGTGGCCACCCTGAAGCAATCAACACAGTCACTCTCGTGGTCAACAAAGGTGTCCAGGAGCTGGACCTCCTCATAAAGACTGTGAAGCAGTATCCTCCCCCGCGATAACAGCTTGATGGTTAAATGCAAACTTAGAATACTGAATAAAAGGAAGGGATGCTGCGCACCTTGCACCCAAATGCTTAGACGGCATCAGTAAAGAGGCAAAACAGATTGGGATCAAACTCAATCCCTCAAAGTCAAAGGCCATGCCCATAAAAATAGCGAAGCCCAACATCCAACTCACAGTACAGGGTCAACCAATTGAATGGGTCGACACCTATCAGTATCTAGAAATCATCCTGGACAAACACATGAATTTTAATGTTGAGGTCACTTACTTGAGAGAGCCAACTGCGGCCCGGACGGCAATCCTCAGGTCGCTAACTCCTCTTTCTGGAGGAGCCAATCTGCAAGTCCTTCGCACATACTATGTACAGGCAGTCAGATCAGTGATTGATTATGCCGCACCTGCACTCACAAATCTATCACACCAACAGTGGAAAAAGCTTGAAGTTGCCCAAAACAATGCTATGAGAGCTGCACTGGGAGCCCCCATGTGGACCAGGCTTGAAACTCTTAGACTGGAGACGGGTTTGCCCTCTCTACAAGAAAGAATATCACAAAGGACAGCTACAATTATCAGTAAGATAATTATTTCTTCTGATCCAATCCCAGTACGGCAGGCCTTGGTGGTTGGACTAGGCCAAAACAATGGAAACTCTTGGGTTGCAAGAGCAGGAAAAGTCCTAAACAGACTACATTTAAAAAACATGATTCTTGAGAGAGAGGGTGATCATCCACACCCAAATTACACTCCTTCCGCGCCGTGGGAAGAGCCTACTTTCAAAATAGTAATAGAAAGTCTCCCAATCAAAAAGGCTGCCTATGATCCGACAATCCTAAGGCGCATAATAGAAGAGGAAATGTATAGCATAGCAGTAGCAGGAGCCACCCACATCTTCACAGACTGCTCTTTGCACGACAAGCGTACAGGCATATTGGAGACTGGGAGGACTAGTATCATCAACCCAAACTGAGCTGTTTGCCATACAACAGGCATTTGCATATGTGATTGCACAAAACACTCAAAATGCAATCATACACACAGACTCAAAAGCTGCACTTCAAATACTAGGACAAAAACAGTGGAAAGATAATGTGGAAATTATTACCACCATTTTGTATATTGGAGCAGTCGCTAAAGACAAAGGACTCAACATAACTTTAAACTGGATCCCATCCCATATTGGAATCCCATTAAATGAAAAAGCTGATGAAATTGCTAAATTGGCAACTCGTCATTGTTACGGTATATCGTATTTCGTGTTATTTCATCGCATAAAGGCACGATTATTTAAGTCATACGTTCATTATTACAGGAAGAACGAGGTTAACAACCATGGAGGTCGTTAACTGTCAGCACGGTGTGGCTCGTCCGGTGGCGGGAATGTCTGTTAGCCAATCAGAACCACCGGGCGAGGTAACGTGTGCTGGCCGGAGCATGTGGAGAAACAGACATCTACTCCACTCCATTGAGTCAACAGGCTGTCGTCGCGTTTGGATGTGTGACCAACCGACCCAACTGTTAGTGTGCTCCACCCTCATGAAGGAAGAGGACCTCGAGGCATGGTCGACGCTCTTGAAAGTTATGTTAGATAACAGCTGTGAGATTTAGAGGTCGGCGTGGAGGTAACGATTTTCCTGATAGCGGTACAAATTGCAGGAAAGTAGATGATTTATAAGTGGGAAGATCAGTCGGACAAGAGACGACCGTAGCATGGTCGTAGTATCTTTCTCTCTATATATATATTTAACTGTACTTGTGTACAATGCACATATATATATATACATGTAAAATATTGTATATAAGGTGATTAGAGATATATCACAATATATCCATGATGAAGTTTTATACCATCTTATTTTCTTGTCCTTTGTCAGACCTCGGCACAAAGTGTGTCGCACCTGACAACAGGTCCGGCTGAGGCTGACACCTGTTCAGATTCATGTACCCCGTTGTAGTACAACGAAGCATTAGGATAAACATTCAGAATAAACCTAAATTAAATGTGTTGGGTTGTCAACAGTTCGATCCCAACATCATCCAGTGGTACAATAAACAATTCAACCCAGCCTAGAGAACACAGCCACCAGTAACAAGGGAGACATCTCCCGTCACGCAGGGTGCAGTTGCACCTCCACAGATCTCCAGCATCAGCTCTTGATACTGGTAATGGCTCAAAAGGGCCACCACTTACGGGCTGTTCATGCCCGTGCCACCTTTTGGATGGCTTAATCGTCATCTTGGACACATTCATGGGAGACATCGCCCGTCACGCAGAGTGCAGTTGCACCTCCACAGATCTCCAGTATCATCTATTGATACTGGTGATTGCTCAAAAGGGCCACCTCTTACGGGCTATTCATGCCCGAGCCACCTTTTGGGTGGCTTCATCTTCATCTTTGTCATCTGTTTAAAACACGGGAGACATCTCCCGTCACGCTGGGTGCAGTCGCACCTCCACAGATCTCCAGTATCATCTATTGATACTGGTGATGGCTCAAAAGGGCCACCACTTATGAGCTATTCATGCCCGTGCCACCTTTTGGGTGGCTTCATCTTCATCTTAACACATACACAAGGGAGACATCTCCAATCATGCAGGGTGCATTCGCACCTCCACAGATCTCCAGTATCAGCTCTTGATACTGGTAATGGCTTAAAATGGCCACCACCTACGGGCTATTCATGCCCGTGCTACCTTTTGGGTGGCTTAATCTTCATCATCATCATCATCAGCCTAGAGAACATAAAAAACATCATCACCAAAAAACTCTCATACCTCAACAAAGCCTACCTACACCAGAGAATAGCTGAAGGTTCGCCATCTGCAACATGGTATCTTCAGGGCACCAAATTAGAAAGGTTAAATATCCCAAAAGGAATCAACAGGGAAATAGCAGTTAGGTTATTTCGACTACGTCTAGGTTACAGATGCAACTGGGAGATTGGTGAACCCCGACAGAGAGAGTGCATCTTCTGCCAAACTGTCACAGAAAAGCCATTACTTCACTATCTTCTGGAA
This sequence comes from Procambarus clarkii, assembly GCF_040958095.1. NCBI lineage: Eukaryota > Metazoa > Arthropoda > Malacostraca > Decapoda > Cambaridae > Procambarus > Procambarus clarkii. The sequence goes on along the minus strand of NC_091157.1, from coordinate 22,595,503 downwards.
TGTGAAGCAACCAATGACCTTAGAAGAGCTTTAAGAGTTCCTGAATCGTGCAGTGGCCACCCTGAAGCCATAAACACAGCCACTCTCCTGGTCAACAAAGGTGTCCAGCAGCTGGACACCCTCATAAAGACTGTGAAGCAGTATCCTCCCCCACGATAACAGAAATGAAATGAAAATGTCCATGGAGTTGGCAAGCAGGGGATGGAAGAACGGGGCGAGGTTGCAGAAATCTTGAGCAAGGATCTGGAGATGAGGTGAAGAGGGGAGATGAAAGATCGGTGGCCCAACCACCGTGGATTAGAACTTGAGTAGAATTGAGTAGGGCGTCATTTGCAGTCCACACAGAGGCCAGGAACGCAAGCAGCTGGCAGTTGATGGTAATTGAAGGTTGATTACTTCATTGGGTTACTTCTTTCTTGATGGTGGGAGCAAGCTCTGATCTTTGGTCTTTGTTTTCGGCTTGTCTTTCTTGGCGGTCTGACTTCGTGTTGACATTGCTGTGGGATCAATAGCGTCATAAAGAAAATCGGCAGATGAATAGTTGTATTTCTGTGAAGGTGGAGATGTCGTTCCCACAGAGACATCCTCATCTGATGAGTCAGATGAGTACATACCAGGAGATTTGGGTCTTGGAAGTAATGTCCCTGATGGTTTAGTAGCAGCAGTAGGATTTACTGCAGATGTAGAAGGTTCAGTGGATGTATGTACTGTGGGTGGAGATGTAACAGGAGATGGTGGATGAGAAGTCGTCGGCTTCTGGGTTGCTACCATGCCAGGAGCAGATGTTGCAACTGCAGTAGGTTCAGTAACGTTCACAGCAATGTCCGAGGCCGGACCAGGAGCTGGAGCATCATCCGACGATGGGTTTGAAGGGTCGGGGACTAGTACAGTGGTCCCTGAAGGTTTGGTATGAAGAGGTGCTGGGTGACTCTGCTGGGTTGAAGGTTCATTGCCCGTTCGTTCTTGAATTTCTTTCTTTATCATAGCGGCGTGTTTCGGATATTTCACGTAGTATTGAGGGTCAATAATGGCAGGGTGGAGCATGGTAACATCAGTGCAGTAACGAACTGTCAGCCTCAACGTACCAAAACTCTCTGCGGGTTCCGTTATCGTTCAGTCCGTTTTCGTAGTCGATGTTCCACTCCCGAGCTGTGACACGTTTCTGAGAAATATTAAATTTCAGGTCTCTAGGGCAATTGTAAGACGCATAAACAGGAGCAGGAGAGTCGTTGTCTTGTGTGGAGAGACTAATAGCCTCTACTGGGTCTGGTGTAGGGTCAGCAGCAACTGGAGTAGTGGGTGGAACAGTGGCAGACAGTAGGTCAACAAGTGCGGCAGCGTTTACAGTGATTTCCGGCTCAGTAACTGAGGTGGAAGCTGAGGCAGAGGTGGGGAAGACCTCGTCAGGTACGGTGATGGTCTAGAGTCCGTTAGCCTTGTAGACGATATTTAGAATCCTCACAAATTCTCGGTAGCTGGAACCAGTAATGTCACTCACTAGTTTCGTGATAGCATGTGCAGTGCTAAGGTCGGTGACAGTAACCGGCAACAGCCGTGGCGAAGTCTGGGTCGACGAATGGGAGGAGCCTGGTGGTGGAGGTGGAGGCTGGGTCTGTGATTGGTTAGCTGGTTGGCTGCCGGACTGCATGCCGGGTCCCCATTGGTTGGTACGTTGGTGGGCGGCTACTCCTTCTCCCGGGAGCTCCGGGAAAATGGCGGCTTGCATGTTGAATGGTGACTGAGCACGAGCAGTTGCGGAAGCCCGTCCAGCTGTCGAGAGCTTCTTAATTTCTTCCTGTCGCACAGGGCACAAATGAGAAATGGCAATATGGTCACCACCGCACACTACACAACACGTGATTGATTGATTGATTAAAGAAGATTAAGCCACCCAAGAGGTGGCACGGGCATGAATAGCCCGTAAGTGGTGGCCCTTTTGAGCCATTACCAGTATCAAGAGCTGATACTGGAGATCTGTGGAGGCGCGACTGCACCCTGCGTGACGGGAGATGTCTCCCGGACCAAGTGGTGACCAGATGGAGGGGACTCCAACACGTGATTTCGGCGCGGCACTGTTTATAATGGTGGTCCTGGGCACAGACACTACACTTGTTTACACTTTGAGGGCACTTCCTGGTCACGTGTGAGTACTGGTAGCACTTGTAGCACTGGCTTACCTCGTAAAAACGTTGGAGCACTGAAGCTGGTGGAGTATTGATGCCTAAGCACCTGAATCCTGTGGTGGTGGCCTGGTCCGCTGCGGCAGCTGTAGTGAAGGTCACTTTCAAGGTGGAGCGAGTGTCGTTGTTGTTGGCGATGATTTTTGCTGAGACAGCTATCATGTTTTCGTTTTCCCTGTTGATACTGTTCAGGATAACGTCCACCTCGTGCTCGGTGATCCATGAGCTTACTCTCCTGGCGAAGATGGTTCGTTCAGCTTGAAAGCGTCGTGGTTGGATGAGGGTAATATCCGCATCATAGAGTGCAGATGTAGCAGCAGGTGTGAACAGGTGTTCAAGGTCGTCTCCGGTGGAGTAAGAGAGGACGATACCTTCGTCGTCTTGCTGGATGTCGTCTGGTACTGTGTTGGTGGTGGCTTTGAGAACGTTGAGAATTTCCTCTCGTCCGAAAGGGTGGTTCTCTAGGAACCGTGCCTTAACTTCGAAGGCCATGGTACTGTGTGGCTAGTACCGGCGAGGGCCGAGCCGAGGCAATACAGCTGACCCACCCTCCGATGATGATGAGGATTAAGCCACCCAAAAGGTGGCACGGGCATGAATAGCCCGTAAGTGGTGGCCCTTTTAAGCCATTACCAGTATCAAGAGCTGATACTGGAGAATTGTGGAGGTGCGAATGCACCCTGCATGACGGGAGATGTCTCCCTTATGAATGTGTTAAGATGAAGATGAAGCAACCCAAAAGGTGGCACGGGCATAAATAGCCCGTAAGTGGTGGCCATTTTGAGCAATTACCAGTATCAATATATGATACTGGAGATCTGTGGAGGTGCGACTGCACCCTGCGTGACACCCACCCTCCTGGGCAGGTCGAAGGATGTACACCCCCTCACTATCTGGTTGGCTAGGCAGCTCGCAGGTGAGGAGCAACAAGAGACACGTCCGGCCGTGACGGCTGCAGGTCTGTGATGTGATGTCAATAGCAACGTTATTGTGACTCCTCGCCTGCAAGTGGGAAAAGAATCGAATTTTCATCACCTTCAATCCACGCTCCTACACCATTATTACCGTCGTATAATGAATACAGTACATAAATTGTGGAACCAATTACCGCGTAACATAATAGACGTAGGATCCCTTGATTGTTTCAAGCGATAACAGCTTGATGGTTAAATGCAACCTCAGAATACTGAGAAAAAAAAAATTGTACCACTTACGGGCTATTCATGCCCGTGCTACCTCTTGGGTGGCTTAATCTTTATCAATCAATCAATCTATTGATACTGGTAATGGCTCAAAAGGGCCACAGCTTACAGTCTATTCATGCCTGTGCCACCTCTTGGGTGGCTTAATCTTCATCTTTGGACACATTCACGGAAGACATCTCCCGTTACGCATACGGGAGACATCTCCCGTCATGTAGGGTGCAGTTGCACCTCCACAGATCTCCAGTATCAGCTCTTGATACTGGTAATGGCTCAAAAGGGCCACCACCAACGGGCTATTCATGCCCGTGCCACCTTTTGGATGGCTTAATCTTCATCTTGGACACATTCATGGCATCTCCCGTCAAGTAGGGTGCAGTTACACCTCCACAGATCTCCAGTATCATATATTGATACTGGTGATTGCTCAAAAAGGCCACCACTTACCAGCTATTCATGCCCGTGCCACCTTTTGGGTGGCTTCATCTTCATCTTAACACATTAACAAGGGAGACATCTCCCGTCACGCAGGGTGCATTCGCACCTCCACAGACCTCCAGTATCGGCTCTTGCTACTGGTAATGGCTCAAAAGGGCCACCACTTACGGGCTATTCATGCCCGTGCCACCTCTTGCGTGGCTTAATCTTTAATAATCAATCAATCATCCAAGATTCCCATACGGGAGACATCTCCCGTCACGCAGGGTGCAGTTGCACCTTAACAGATCTCCAGTATCAGCCCTTGATACTGGTAATGGCTCAAAAGCGCCACCAATTACGGGCTATTCATGCCCGTGCCACCTTTTGGGTGGCTTAATATTCATCAAACAATCAATCAGAATAGCGGGACGGGAGACATCTCCCGTCACGCAGCATGCAGTCGCACCTCCACAGATCTCCAGTATCATCTATTGATACTAGTAATGGCTGAAAGGGGCCACCACTTACGGGCAATTCATGCCCGTGCCACCTTTTGGGTGACTTAATCTTCATCAATCAATCAATCCAATGCTTATTACTGCCCCGAAACAACCATGTCAGTAATTTATTGATGATGACGCTCCGTCTCACTCGGCATTGAGGTGAAGAGCGGGGAATATATGGCCAGGAGACGGCTGTAGAAAACACCATCTGGTCACCACTTGGTCCGGGAGACATCTCCCGTCACGCAGGGTGCAGTCGCGCCTCCACAGATCTCCAGTATCAGCTCTTGATACTGGTAATGGCTCAAAAGGGCCACCACTTACGAGCTATTCATGCCCGTGCCACCTTTTGGGTGGCTTCATCTTCATAACACATTCACAAGGGAGACATCTCCCATCACGCAGGGTGCATTCGCACCTCCACAGATCTCCAGTATCAGCTCTTAATACTGGTGATGGCTCGAAAGGGCCACCACTTACGAGCTATTCATGCCCGTGCCACCTTTTGGGTGGCTTCATCTTCATCTTCTTCATCTGTTTAAAACACGGGAGACATCTTCCGTCACGCAGGGTGCAGTTGCACCTCCACAGATCTCCAGTATCAGCTCTTGATACTGGTGATGGCTCAAAAGGGCCACCACTTACCAATTCATGCCCGTGCCACCTATTGGGTGGCTTCATCTTCATCTTAACACAAGGGAGGGATGTCCAGGGAGACATCTCCCATCATGCAGGGTGCATTCGCACCTCCACAGATCTCCAGTATCAGCTCTTGATACTGGTAATGGCTCAAAAGGGCCACCACTTACGGGCTATTCATGCCCGTGCCACCTCTTGGGTGGCTTAATCTTCATCAATCATCAATCAATCTTGTAAGCCCACGGGAGACATCTCCCGTCACGCAGGGTGCAGTCGCACCTCCACTGATCTCCAGTATCAGCTCTTGATACTGGTAATGGCTCAAAAGGGCCACCACTTACGGGCTATTCATGCCCGTGCCACCTTTGGGGTGGCTTAATCTTCATCAATCAATCCTGTAGAAACCACACAATTGTGGTCTTGTGCAGCAGAAGCAGCAAGGATGAAGGTCCTCGTCCTATTGGTCCTGGTAGATGTCATCCTCGCCTACACACGACGTCTGGGCATGCAGGATGCTGTATTGTTCTCACACCAAGCAGGTTCAAAGTCCAAGGTATCATCGCAGCCAGCAGATCCCGAGTCCCACATGTCGTCACGGCCAGCAGACCCAGAGTCCCACAAATAATTGCAACGTGTCACAGAACTAAACATATCGTTCCAGATCCCAGAAATCATCAAGGCGACAGAACGCGCAATCGGAGAGTTATTAAAATCTGAACCATTTGTCTCTGAAATCATTCGCCTCGGAAGGAAAAGCTTGTGGGGCATTGTCCTGGATGCGAGATCAGTACATCTCTCTGGGGCATCAGTCCCCAAAACTGAACTCTAAGCTACACAATAATGGACTTGAATGGTGTAAAGTCCAGTGGACTTATTGAATTCCTTAAATCTTGTATTTTGTCTAATAATTTATGTATAAATAGTACAATAAATGTTATAAGAAAGTATTATCGTGTAACCTCCATGATATCTTGCCTGGGCTAAATTGCCAAGAATTTCCAAATTACTCTGAATTAACTCAACCAGTCCAACCACATGGCTTACAATAAATTTGTCTACCAAATCTATTGTTTTAAAACCTTCATCAATTTACATCGCAACATGTTAAATAATCCTTTTGGTCAAACAAACATTTTCAGGTTTTTGTTTTGTACCTGAAAGTATACCAGCTTAATACTTAGTCACTCGTGGCGGACTATTGAATTCCTTAAATCATGACTGACATTAAGAGTCATAGCTGACTCTTCAGTTATGACTGAAGTTATGTTATGTCAGCTATCAGTTATGAAAGTCAGCTATGTCATAGCTGACTCTTCACCTCTTAAGTGGAAGTTATTTAAATATTTTTGTGTATCATATCGGCAACCTCTTTATACTTTAAATTAGTTTTGTCACCTTTCAGTGGTGACAAAACTAATTTTGTCACCCTTCTGTGTGACAAAAAATCAGATTTAGCAGAGAATGGAATAAATTTGTAAGATAACAGTAGAGAGAATTATGTTAAAGAGTCAGATTTCTGAAAAGCTGATTATAATTTTTTTTAATTTTTTAGGGTGGAATATATTAAAGTCCTGGGGATGGAGGCCGGTCCGGTCCTGGAGCGAGACGTGAACCCAGCGATGGGTGATGTAAGATGGGATTTCGATGTCGGTTCAAAATATAACTTAAATATGTAAATTTAAAAATATTTTAAGCAAAGGACAGGAACGTAGCCCAAACCAAACACTAGAAAGTGAAGGGACGACGACGTTTCGGTCCGTCCTGGACTATTCTCAAGTCGATTTTTGTTTAGTACCTTTACCTTTACTGAAACATGAAATGAGAGGGGCAGCTTAATCGAGCTCTCATGAGTATATTCAATCAACCCGTTTTTTTAAATTTTAAACATCGCTTTCCGCTGGCATGCACTCTATGGCAAAAAATGGACGTAATTTGAAATGAAATCGGCTCACGAATGTGACGTACTGTCCCGTTTTCTGTTTTGAGTCCTCCGGCATTCTCGGATTAGGTTAGGAGGAAACTTTCCATTAACGGTTTTCATGACGTTTTGAAACCTTAAGAGAACTTCTTGCCTACCAGAGGACCCTTAACTTGCTGCTTTGGATTGCTGGGTGCGACGTCATGTTGGACTCTAGGTCTGCTAGCTGCGACGATATGTGGGACATACCTATTTTTTTGATATTCAACTCGCCTTCCCAGACGCAGTGGGAAGGCGAAGCTGACAGCCACCAGGACCAATAGGACGAGGACCTTCATCCTTGCTGCTTCTGCTGAAGACACAATTGTGTGGTTTCTACATGTTGTTATAGATTCAGCTACTCGGAACATGTTCCAAGTAGCACGGGCTATGGTGAACTATAACTTACCTGGCACAGGAGCGGGGCAAGTAGCACAGGCTATGGTTAGCCCGTAGTGGACTTACCTGGCACAGGAGCGGGGCTGTGTTGCTGGTTTCTACAGATTGATTGATAAAGGTTAAGCCATCCAAGAGGTGACACGGGCATGAATAGCTCGTAAGTGGTACAATTTTTTGTTCAGTAATTCTTTTCAGTATTTTGAGGATGCATTTAGTCGTCAAGCTGTTATCGCGGGGGAGGATACTGCTTGACAGTCTTTATGAGGGTGTCCAGCTGCTGGACACCTCTTTTGACCAGATGAGTGGCAGTGTTGATGGCTTTGGGGTGGCCACTGCAAGATTCAGGGACTCTTAAAGCTCTTCTAAGGTAGTTGGTGTCTTCACATTCCAGAAGAGAGTGAAGTAATGGCTTTTCTGTGACATTTTGACAGAAGATGCACTCTCTCTGTCGTGGTTCACCAGTCTCCCAGTTGCATCTGTAACCTAGACGTAGTCTAGGTAACCTAACTGTTATTTCCCCTGTGGATTCCTTTTGGGATATTTAACCTTTCTAATTTGGTTGCCTAAAGATACCATGTTACGGCCATTATGGGTCGCAACCAGGTTCTTTGATGGTAGAACCAAAATGATAGTATCCGACCCCAAGTCGGTAGTACGCTTTTAAGAAAGTGGCTATGTAGTGCATAAAAAAAGAAGGGGATGAACAAAACACTATTCCTTTCGTCAATGTATTAAATATCTTTCCACTACCGTTAAGTATATAGATGTACACTGTCATCATAAATAAAATATAAAGAACAGAAAGGCTATTACTACACCTATGTACAATCCTTTCGCTCAGGATATCAAACGTGCTCACGTGCAGAGTTCATCAATCCCCAGTATTTCTTCACTGTCCAGTAGCGTATCTAATCTTACTGGGAAGAACAGCGGTGAGTTCACCTATACGTGGGCCAGTCCACTGACAGTGTCATGAGGTGCCTGTACCCCAACAACTGCTCTCCAGCTACTCGCTGGCAGAGTACCTCAACCACATGCTGAGCGGGGTCACAAACCAATACAGGGGTAGCGATTCCAAGGCAGCAGTCTCTAGCGAGCAGCTAGCAGCACTACTTAACAGGCACCACTCTGTCGTCAGTCTCTCTCCTAAGCCAGTCCCGAAGGTACGCCGATCTTTTCAACACTAAAGCACTAGCAGCTACCACACTGCTTCGTCGGCGGCGGCTTACTTGGTCGTTTCCAGGACCATGTAGGGAGACTCTGGACTGCCCAAGATGAACTGCCCTCTCCAGTGCCGCTGCCCCCAGACGTCAGCTCTGTGGACACAAAAACGTCATCAATGACCTAGCCGATACTAGAGAACTAGGAAATACTACTAACCCACTGGGGAGTTGACATTGTGCTCTGCAGATTCACTAGGTGGCGATGGTCGTGATGGGTCACCTCACCTGAGATCACTCACAACGACCGTTCTGGCTGACCAAGGCAGGAATCTTTAGCCAATTGCAAATTTTAGATAGCCATCACCAGATGGCATTGTCCATATTACGTACGATTCCCAGGGAGTTCGGGTGCGGACTCGTAGATGACGCTGGAACTGCCACTCTACCCTCTGACAAGGGTGACGAGTCTGCAACACCTCCCCACCCAAAAAAATTTGGTGTGGTCCTGAAAGAAAAAAAATAAATTAGTATCGTGACACTTCGCCCATAGGACGAATGTAGATCATGGACTGCAGTGGCGAGGACGTCCTGTCCGACGAACTGCCTTAACCGAGAGGCTTGGCACAGAGGTAATTCTAATATCTTGGGCAATGCCTCGACTGAAGTTCTAATGAGGAGTCCAGTTTCCTCATGCGTTTAATCAATAGCATTGAGGCTCTGAGGAGGATCGAAGTACACAGGCCACATCTCCCTACGTCGTGGTACCGCTGGCGGCTGAGGGCAGAAGGCGTTTCTTGCACTTGTCCGGCGGTCCTTCAGGGAGACGGGAACCTGGAATACAGGAGACTGAAGATTCGGGGTAAAAGAAACCGTCTGGAAATGCCTACTTACGGCGCGACCGATGGCGAAGTCTGCGCATTTTTCCACAGTGACTGCCTCCACTCTAATGAGGAGTGCGTTAACTCGTCCAAAGTCAGGTCGACCAACGTTCCATATAATGCTGGATCAATATGCCTGTACGCGCCGTGGAGAGGGAGCACTAGCTGCCTGGATAACAGCTTCTCCCCCGAATCAACCTACCCTGGTGAGGCTACTCCAGCCCGACACCCAGAGTGCAACTCCATAATCTCCTGAGACTGATGGATGCCTACTACTACTAGGTCCACCAGTTACACAGGATGTGTCGACCTGGCAAAAACGTTCACTCATTGAACAGTTGCTGGTACCACCTCCTTCATCAATCATTGTTCCGTCCACAACGCTAATGGGGCGAATATCCTGGTCATGATGTCGCTCCACGATGCTCACAGGAGCCATCATCTGCCGAATGTTGGTCATTTTGCCCAGGGCAAACACGCGAACAATACAAAATACCGTTAAGAAACATTTGGCTAACTTAGGAATAACTTTGATGAGCCTGTAATGTCCGTAGCCGGCTATGTCCAGTAGCCTGGTTTGGACCAGGAAGGGTACTAGAACCTGTACACATTCCTCACCTACACCTGAACGTACCTCTGATGTCTGGGGAATCTTTGGGTGGTTTTCCGAACACCGCATTTTGGGTGAGGTGATATGTTACAACAATGTGATATGTTACAAACAATATGTTAATGATATGAGGTGATATGTAAACAATATGAGGTGATAATTAACAACAATATGTTGTAACATATCACCTCACCCAAATTGCGGGTATAAAATGAAAAATGAAAGCTGTTTAAATCATAGCATAGTAAGAACTCTGTTTAGTGTTTGAAGGTTATAGTTGTGTGTGTGTGTAAACTAAAGGTCTTTGAAATGTAATAAGTTATTACGAAACGCGTTCAAGTGTCGCATCAGATTAGAAATAAAAATGAATTTTGGAGAATTGATTTTTCAATTACCATCAACAGTGAAAAGAAACATTAGAAATATCGAGAAAATTCGTGTTAGAATTAGTAATCTTACTTTTTCGGTCATATTTAATAATATATATATATATATATATATATATATATATATATATATATATATATATATATATATATATATATATATATATATATATATATATGTCGTACCTAGTAGCCAGAACGCACTAATCAGCCTACTATGCAAGGCCCGATTTGCCTAATAAGCCAAGTTTTCCTGAATTAATATATTTTCTCTAATTTTTTTCTTATGAAATGATAAAGCTACCCATTTCATTATGTATGAGGTAATTTTTTTTTTATTGGAGTTAAAATTAACGTAAAATATATGACAGAACCTAACCAACCCTACCTAACCTAACCTAACCTATCTTTATAGGTTAGGTTAGGTAGCCGAAAAAGTTAGGTTAGGTTAGGTAGGTTTGGTAGTCGAAAAACAATTAATTCATGAAAACTTGGCTTATTAGGCAAATTGGGCTTTGCATAGTAGGCTGAGAAGTGCGTTCTGGCTACTAAGTACGACATATATATATATATATATATATATATATATATATATATATATATATATATATATATATATATATATATATATATATATATATATATATATATATATATATATATATATATGTCGTACCTAGTAGCCAGAACGCACTTCTCAGCCTACTATAAAAATCCCGATTTGCCTAATAAGCCAAGTTTTCCTGAATAAATATATTTTTTCTAATTTTTTTCTTATGAAATGATAAAGCTACCCATTTCATTATGTATGAGGTCAATTTTTTTTTATTGGAGTTAAAATTAACGTAGATATATGACCGAACCTAACCAACCCTACCTAACCTAACCTAACCTATCTTTATAGGTTAGGTTAGGTTAGGTAGCGGAAAAAGTTAGGTTAGGTTAGGTTAGGTAGGTTAGGTAGTCGAAAAACAATTATTTCATGAAAACTTGGCTTATTAGGCAAATCGGGCCCTGCATAGTAGGCATAGAAGTGCGTTCTGGCTCCTAGGTACGACATATATATATATATATATATATATATATATATATATATATATATATATATATATATATATATATATATATATATATATATATATATATCGTACCTAGTAGCCAGAACGCACTTCTCAGCCTACTATACAAGGCCCGATTTGCCTAATAAGCCAAGTTTTCCTGAATTAATATATTTTCTCACATTTTTTTCTTGTGAAATGATAAAGCTACCCATTTCATTATGTATGAGGTCAATTTGTTTTTATTTGAGAAAAAATTAACGTAGATATATGACCGAACCTAACCAACCCTACCTAACCTAACCTAACCTATCTCTATAGGTTAGGTTAGGTTAGGTGGCCGAAAAAGTTAGGTTAGGTTAGGTTAGGTAGCCGAAAAACAATAAATTCATGAAAACTTGACTTATTAGGCAAATCGGGCCTTGCATAGTAGGCTGAGAAGTGCGTTCTGGCTACTAGGTACGACATATATATATATATATATATATATATATATATATATATATATGTCGTACCTAGTAGCCAGAACTCACTTCTCAGCCAACTATTCAAGGCCCGATTTGCCTAATAAGCCAAGTTTTCCTGAATTAATATATTTACTATATTTTTTTTCTTATGAAATGATAAAGCAACCCTTTTTTCTATGTATGAGGTCAATTTTTTTTTATTGGAGTTAAAATTAACGTAGATATATGACCGAACCTAACCAACCCTACCTAACCTAACCTAACCTATATTTATAGGTAAGGTTAGGTTAGGTAGCCAAAAAAAGCTAGGTTAGGTTAGGTTAGGCAGGTTAGGTAAACGAAAAAACATTAATTCATGAAAACTTGGCTTATTAGGCAAATCGGGCCTTGAATAGTAGGCTGAGAAGTGCGTTCTGGCTATTAGGTACGACATATATATATATATATATATATATATATATATATATATATATATATATATATATATATGTCGTACCTAATAGCCAGAACGCACTTCTCAGCCTACTATTCAAGGCCCGATTTGCCTAATAAGCCAAGTTTTCATGAATTAATGTTTTTTCGTCTACCTAACCTACCTAACCTAACCTAACCTAGCTTTTTTTGGCAACCTAACCTAACCTTACCTATAAATATAGGTTAGGTTAGGTTAGGTAGGGTTGGTTAGGTTCGGTCATATATCTACGTTAATTTTAACTCCAATAAAAAAAAATTGACCTCATACATAGAAAAAAGGGTTGCTTTATCATTTCATAAGAAAAAAATTATAGTAAATATACTAATTCAGGAAAACTTGGCTTATTAGGCAAATCGGGCCTTGAATAGTAGGCTGAGAAGTGAGTTCTGGCTACTAGGTACGACATATATATATATATATATATATATATATATATATATATATATATATATATATATATATATATATATATATATATATATATATATATATGTCGTACCTAATAGCCAGAACGCACTTCTCAGCCTACTATTCAAGGCCCTATTTGCCTAATAAGCCAAGTTTTCATGAATTAATGTTTTTTCGTCTACCTAACCTACCTAACCTAACCTAACCTAGCTTTTTTTGGCTACCTAACCTAACCTTACCTATATATATAGGTTAGGTTAGGTTAGGTAGGGTTGGTTAGGTTCGGTCATATATCTACGTTAATTTTAACTCCAATAAAAAAAATTGACCTCATACATAGAGAAAAGGGTTGCTTTATCATTTCATAAGAAAAAAATTATAGTAAATATATTAATTCAGGAAAACTTGGCTTATTAGGCAAATCGGGCCTTGAATAGTAGGCTGAGAAGTGAGTTCTGGCTACTAGGTACGACATATATATATATATATATATATATATATATATATATATATATATATATATATATATATATATATATATATATATATATATATATATATATCGTACCTAGTAGCCAGAACGCACTTCTCAGCCTACTATGCAAGGCCCGATTTGCCTAATAAGCCACTGAGCATAATTTCACGAATTAATGTTTTTTCGACTACCTAACCTACCTAACCTAACCTAACCTAACATTTTCGGATACCTAACCCAACCTAACCTATAAAGATAGATTAGGTTAGGTTAGGTAGGGTTGGTTAGGTTCGGTCATATATCTACGTTAATTTTAACTCCAATAAAAAAAAATTGACCTCATACATAATGAAATGGGTAGCTTTATCATTTCATAAGAAAAAAATTAGGGAAAATATATTAGTTCAGGAAAACTTGGCTTATTAGGCAAATCGGGCCCTGCACAGTAGACTGAGAAGTGCGTTTTGGCTACTAGGTACGACATATATATAGATATATATATATATATATATATATATATATATATATATATATATATATATATATATATATATATATATATATATATATATATATATGCGAACAAGCCTGAATGGTCCCCAGGACTATATGCGAATGAAAAACTCACACCCCAGATGTGACTCGAACCCATACTCCCAGGAGCAACGCAACTGGCAACTACAGGGCGCCTTAATCCACTTGACCATTACGGCCGTCAAAAGGAAGTGATAGCCAAGGCTATTTGAGCCACTTCCCCGACGGCAACTCGGATGGTAATCTTGGGCATAGCATTTCACCAAATCACCTCATTCTTTGGGGCACACATGAGGAACACAAATGCGAACAAGCCTGAATGGTCCCCAGGACTATATGCGAATGAAAACTCACACCCCAGAAGTGACTCGAACCCATACTCCCAAGAGCAACGCAACTGGTAACTACAGGGCGCCATAATCCACTTGATACGCCCTGTAGTTACCAGTTGCGTTGCTCCTAGGAGTATGGGTTCGAGTCACTTCTGGGGTGTGAGTTTTCATTCGCATATAGTCCTGGGGACCATTCAGGCTTGTTCGCATTTGTGTTCCTCACGTGTACTCCAAAGAATGAGGTGATTTGGTGAAATGCTATGCACAAGATTACCATCCGAGTTGCCGTCGGGGAAGTGGCTCAAATAGCCTTGGCTATCACTTCCTTTTGACGGCCGTGATGGTCAAGTGGATTAAGGCGCCCTGTAGTTACCAGTTGCGTTGCTCCTGGGAGTATGAGTTCGAGTCACTTCTGGGGTGTGAGTTTTCATTTATATATATATATATATATATATATATATATATATATATATATATATATATATATATATATATATATATATATATATATATATATATATATATATATATATATTAGTATATTTTGGTAGCAGTCTTTCCTGTAGACATATATTATTAAATATGACCGAAAAAGTAAGATTAATAATTCTAACACGAATTTTCTCAATCTTTCGTACATTTCTTTTCATTGTTGGAGGTAAATCAAAAATCAATTCTCCAAAATTCATTTTTATTTCTAGTCTGACGCGACACGAGCGCGTTTCGTAAAACTTATTACATTTTCAAAGACTTTAGTTTACAAATACACAACTGAATAGAACTTACGCATCTCCGATTTTATATCTACATTTGAGTGAGGTGGATGGGGTGAGGTGGCATTAATAGGGTATTAATTTCATCAACACAAGACAGAACAAGAGGTGGTATTAAAAGGGTATTAATTTCATCAACACAAGACAGAACACGAAACAATGGGTATTGAATAGAAGTGTTTGTAGAAAGCCTATTGGTCCATATTTCTTGATGCTTCTATATTGGAGCGGAGTCTTGAGGTGGGTAGAATATAGTTGTGCATTAATTGGCTGTTGATTGCTGGTGTTGACTTCTTGATGTGTAGTGCCTCGCAAACGTTAAGCCGCCTGCTATCGCCGTATCTATCGATGATTTCTGTGTTGTTTACTAGGATTTCTCTGGCGATGGTTTGGTTGTGGGAAGAGATTATATGTTCGTTAATGGAGCCCTGTTGCTTATGCAATGCATAAGCAACATATATATATATATATATATATATATATATATATATATATATATATATATATATATATATATATATATATATATATATATATATATATATATATATATATATATATTTGGACACATTCACGGGAGACATCTCCCGTTACACAGGGTGCAATCGCACCTCCTCAGATCTTCAGTATCATCTATTGATGAGCACAGTTCACCCAGTGAGTCAACTGCACGCTGACTTTGTCTCCAGTAGCACAGAGCATCACCTTCATTCACGAGACTACTCCACAAGTGATCATTTGAATTTCATCATGGAATTCCAATTGACTTATAATCGATCCAGCAATGCTGCTCAGTGTAGGAAAAGACCATCGATAATGGATACTAGTTCTGAAAGTGACGGCGAGTGGTATCACGTGAATAATGCTAACTGGACAAACCACTCCATGACGACCCATCGTCCATTAATCTCTCCAGCTTCTCCAGCTCTCCCAGCGCCTCAGACTAGATCTACGCTTCCAATCTTCAAAGTGCAGCACACGGAAGGTAAGTCTTCCTACGCTACTGTAGTGGACCTAGAAAAAGAGTACCCCCCAGCTCCAGGTCAGAGCAAAACCTAATCTCAAAGGAGAATACATTCTGAGGCCTAAAGACGAGTCGCCCGCTACGATTCTAAAAAATTACGCAAAATGTGAGGAACTGAAACCAGAGGATAAAATAAGTAAAATCATTGTCCTCCACTATCCCTTGCATATGGCCCTTGGCCATCTCGAAAAGCTGAACTATGTGGTGTCAGCAGAGAGATGCCAAGTACGAACCACAAAACAGGAAACTCGACAAGTCCTTCTCACAGTAAGACGACGGATCCCAGAGAAACTTGACCTTGGAATCTGGGGCGTGTTCCAACACAGGCCTTACACCCCAGAACCCCTAAGATGCTTTAGATGTCAGAGATTTGGGCATCACAAACATGGCTGCCAACGCCCAGTGAGGTGCGGAGTCTGCAGCCAGCCCCATGATACAAAAACATATATTGATAAATTCAAGGCAAACCACCCTGTTCAGGTAAAATGCCCAAATTGTTCCAAGGCACATCATGCCTGGCACTTGAAATGCCTTGAAAGACTCAAAAGGCTTAAAACGAACCCCACCACGCCTACAGCGGAGAAGAAACCCCCACCAAAACGAATACCAGCTCCCATGCCCACTAAAACCGCGTGGGATCTACCCATTCAGGAAGAGGGAGCACACGCCCTTCACCATCGGCCATGGTGAAGGGTGAGAAGACAGTACAGGACAAAAAGAAAGATGGAGGACACAAGAATCATGTTCAAAGCAGTCGCCCTCCCATTTCATCCAGCAAGCACACTGGGGCCAATAGGAGTAGCAATTCCAGTGTCAAAGTTACCACCGAGAAGGGTCTAGAAGCTACTAGGCCCCAAACCTGCACAACATTAAATAGTGCTCCCACTGAACTGGACGCTCTCTGGCCAATGCTCAAAACTTTGGTCACTGAGTTGATCGAAAGTCTGCTGTCTTCACATGGAATCAAGCAAACCACAGAGACTCGGAAGACAATTGAGCACAAGCTCAACAAATTCGAAGATGTAATATCCACACCGTCAAGACAGCAGGGCAGGAGACACCCCCATAAAAAACAGATAAGAGTCCAGCTCGTTGGAAAGCGACATTGATGAGTCAATTTCAGGTCCACCAAGAACATATACACCAATTGCAACTTCCATGGCGTGTTCATCAGACTCCATGGATACTATGGAATTATCAGCAAATTCCAAAAACCTAGAGGTCTAAAGATCCTGCAATGGAATGCGCAAGGACTGCGCACTAAATTGCAACACTTGCAATGCATAGCAGCAACCAAGGGCATAGACATCCTGATACTACAGGAGAGCTTGCTTCGAGCCTTGCTCAAGAAGGGTGCCTCTTTAGTACAAGCTTGGAGTAGTTTCCTTAGGATATTTTCTGGTATGTCAAGAGGAGTACAGGCTGGATCACGATACACTCTGTCGGCTATCATCCCGATTGTCTCGTCCACTGGTACGTTAGTGAACAGCGATTCTACGTCCAACGAGGCTCTTATTCCTGTGGCCCGTGTGCCCTGCAGTAAGTCAACAAATTCCTTTGGCGACTTCAGGCTGAAGGCGCAAGGGACATAAAGAGTCAGCAGGCCGTTGAGTCGCTTCGCTAGTCTGTACGTGGGTGTGGGTATCTGGCTAATGATTGGCCGAAGTGGGTTTCCAGGCTTGTGGGTCTTGACATTTCCATACCCTATTAAATACCCTATTTTAATACCCTATTAAATACCACCTCACCCCATCCACCTCACTCAAATGTAGATATAAACAAATCGGAGATATGTAAGTTCTATTCAGTTGTGTATGTGTAAAGTCTTTGAAAATGTAATAAGTTTTACGAAACGCGCTCAGGTGTCGCGTCAGACTAGAAATAAAAATGAATTTTGGAGAATTGATTTTTGAATTACCTCCAACAGTGAAAAGAAATGTACGAAAGATTGAGAAAATTCGTGTTAGAATTATTAATCTTACTTTTTCGGTCATATTTAATAATATATATATATATATATATATATATATATATATATATATATATATATATATATATATATATATATATATATATATATATATATATATATATATATATATATATATATATATATATATATATATATATATATATGTGTGTGTGTGTGTATATCACGAAAATGAACACGTGATTAAGAATGTGACAATGTCAGACCACGGAGGAAAATGAAACAGGAATTTCCTTAATATATATTATATATATAACATATATATATATATATATATATATATATATATATATATATATATATATATATATATATATATATATATATATATATATATATATATATATATATATATATATATATATATATATATATATATATATATATATGCGAAAAAGCCTGAATGGTCCCCAGGACTATATGCGACTGAAAACTCACACCCCAGAAGTGACTCGAACCCATACTCCCAGGAGCAACGCAACTGGTAACTACAGGGCGCCTTAATCCGCTTGACCATCACGGCCGGACAAAAGGAAGTGATAGCCGAAGCTATTTGAACCACTTCCCTGCCGGCAACTCGGATGGTAATCTTGGGCATATCATTTCACCAAATCACCTCATTCTATGGGGCACACGTGAGGAACACAAATGCGATCGGTCGCATATAGTCCCCAGGACTATATGTGACCGAAAACTCACACCCCAGAAGTGACTCGAACCCATACTCCCAGGAGCAACGCAACTGGTAACTACAGGGCGCCTTAATCCGCTTGACCATCAAGGCCGGACAAAAGGAAGTGATAGCCGAAGCTATTTGAACCACTTCCCCGCCGGCAACTCGGATGGTAATCTTGGGCATAGCATTTCACCAAATCACCTCATTCTTTGGGGCACACGTGAGGAACACAAATGCGAACAAGCCTGAATGGTCCCCAGGACTATATGCGACTGAAAACTCACACCCCAGAAGTGACTCGAACCCATACTCCCAGGAGCAACGCAACTGGTAACTACAGGGCGCCTTAATCCACTTGACCATCACGGCCGGACAAAAGGAAGTGATAGCCGAAGCTATTTGAACCACTTCCCCGCCGGCAACTCGGATGGTAATCTTGGGCATAGCATTTCACCAAATCACCTCATTCTTTGGGGCACACGTGAGGAACACAAATGCGAAGAAGCCTGAATGGTCCCCAGGAATATATGCGACTGAAAACTCACACCCCAGAAGTGACTCGAACCCATACTCCCAGGAGCAACGCAACTGGTAACTACAGGGCGCCTTAATCCGCTTGACCAACACGGCCGGACAAAAGGAAGTGATAGCCGAAGCTATTTGAACCACTTCCCCGCCAGCAACTCGGATGGTAATCTTGGGCATAGCATTTCACCAAATCACCTCATTCTTTGGGGCACAAGTGAGGAACACAAATGCAAACAAGCCTGAATGGTCCCCAGGACTATATGCGACTGAAAACTCATACCCCAGAAGTGACTCGAACCCATACTCCCAGGAGCAATGCAACTGGTAACTACAGGGCGCCTTAATCCGCTTGACCATCACGGCCGGACAAAAGGAAGTGATAGCCGAAGCTATTTGAACCACTTCCCCGCCGGCAACTCGGATGGTAATCTTGGGCATAGCATTTCACCAAATCACCTCATTCTTTGGGGCACACGTGAGGAACACAAATGCGAAGAAGCCTGAATGGTCCCCAGGACTATATGCGACTGAAAACTTACACCCCAGAAGTGACTCGAACCCATACTCCCAGGAGCAACGCAACTGGTAACTACAGGGCGCCTTAATCCGCTTGACCATCACGGCCGGACAAAAGGAAGTGATAGCCGAAGCTATTTGAACCACTTCCCCACCGGCAACTCGGATGGTAATCTTGGGCATAGCATTTCACCAAATCACCTCATTCTTTGGGGCACACGTGAGGAACACAAATGTGAACAAGCCTGAATGGTCCCCAGGACTATATGCGACTGAAAACTCACACCCCAAAAGTGACTCGAATCCATACTCCCAGGAGCAACGCAACTGGTAACTACCGGGCGCCTTAATCCGCTTGACCATCACGGCCTGCCAAAAGGAAGTGATAGCCGAAGCTATTTGAACCACTTCCCCGCCGGCAACTCGGATGGTAATCTTGGGCATAGCATTTCACCAAATCACCTCATTCTTTGGGGCACACGTGAGGAACACAAATGCGAACAAGCCTGAATGGTCCCCACGACTATATGCGACTGAAAACTCACACCCCAGAAGTGACTCGAACCCATACTCCCAGGAGCAACGCAACTGATAACTACAGGGCGCCTTAATCCGCTTGACCATCACTGCCGGACAAAAGGAAGTGATAACCGAAGCTATTTGAACCACTTCCCCGCCGGCAACTCGGATGGTAATCTTGGGCATAGCAGTTCACCAAATCACCTCATTCTTTGGGGCACAAGTGAGGAACACAAATGCAAACAAGCCTGAATGGTCCCTAGGACTATATGAGACTGAAAACTCACACCCCAGAAGTGACTCGAACCCATACTCCCAGGAGCAACGCAACTGCATGGTAACTACAGGGCGCCTTAATCCGCTTGACCATCACGGCCGGACAAAAGGAAGTGATAGCCGAAGTTATTTGAACCACTTCCCCGCCGGCAACTCGGATGGTAATCTTGGGCATAGCATTTCACCAAATCACCTCATTCTTTGGGGCACACGTGAGGAACACAAATGCGAACAAGCCTGAATGGTCCCCAGGACTATATGCGACTGAAAACTCACACCCCAGAAGTGAATCGAACCCATACTCCCAGGAGCAACGCAACTGGTAACTACCGGGCGCCTTAATCCGCTTGACCATCACGGCCTGCCAAAAGGAAGTGATAGCCGAAGCTATTTGAACCACTTCCCCGCCGGCAACTCGGATGGTAATCTTGGGCATAGCATTTCACCAAATCACCTCATTCTTTGGGGCACACGTGAGAAACACAAATGCGAACAAGCCTGAATGGTCCCCACGACTATATGCGACTGAAAACTCACACCCCAGAAGTGACTCGAACCCATACTCCCAGGAGCAACGCAACTGATAACTACAGGGCGCCTTAATCCGCTTGACCATCACTGCCGGACAAAAGGAAGTGATAACCGAAGCTATTTGAACCACTTCCCCGCCGGCAACTCGGATGGTAATCTTGGGCATAGCAGTTCACCAAATCACCTCATTCTTTGGGGCACAAGTGAGGAACACAAATGCAAACAAGCCTGAATGGTCCCTAGGACTATATGAGACTGAAAACTCACACCCCAGAAGTGACTCGAACCCATACTCCCAGGAGCAACGCAACTGCATGGTAACTACAGGGCGCCTTAATCCGCTTGACCATCACGGCCGGACAAAAGGAAGTGATAGCCGAAGTTATTTGAACCACTTCCCCGCCGGCAACTCGGATGGTAATCTTGGGCATAGCATTTCACCAAATCACCTCATTCTTTGGGGCACACGTGAGGAACACAAATGCGAACAAGCCTGAATGGTCCCCAGGACTATATGCGACTGAAAACTCACACCCCAGAAGTGACTCGAACCCATACTCCCAGGAGCAACGCAACTGGTAACTACAGGGCGCCTTAATCCGCTTGACCATCACGGCCGGACAAAAGGAAGTGATAGCCGAAGCTATTTGAACCACTTCCCCGCCGGCAACTCGGATGGTAATCTTGGGCATAGCATTTCACCAAATCACCTCATTCTTTGGGGCACACATGAGGAACACAAATGCGAACAAGCCTGAATGGTCCCCAGGACTATATGCGACTGAAAACTCACACCCCAGAAGTGACTCGAACCCATACTCCCAGGAGCAACGCAATTGGTAACTACCGGGCGCCTTAATCCGCTTGACCATCACGGCCGGACAAAAGGAAGTGATAGCCGAAGCTATTTGAACCACTTCCCCGCCGGCAACTCGGATGGTAATCTTGGGCATAGCATTTCACCAAATCACCTCATTCTTTGGGGCACACGTGAGGAACACAAATGCGAACAAGCCTGAATGGTCCCCAGGACTATATGCGACTGAAAACTCACACCCCAGAAGTGACTCGAACCCATACTCCCAGGAGCAACGCAACTGGTAACTACAGGGCGCCTTAATCCGCTTGACCATCACGGCCGGACAAAAGGAAGTGATAGCCGAAGCTATTTGAACCACTTCCCCGCCGGCAACTCGGATGGTAATCTTGGGCATAGCATTTCACCAAATCACCTCATTCTTTGGGGCACACGTGAGGAACACAAATGCGAACAAGCCTGAATGGTTCCCAGGACTATATGCGACTGAAAACTCACACCCCAGAAGTGACTCGAACCCATACTCCCAGGAGCAACGCAACTGGTAACTACAGGGCGCCTTAATCCGCTTGACCATCACGGCCGGACAAAAGGAAGTGATAGCCGAAGCTATTTGAACCACTTCCCCGCCGGCAACTCGGATGGTAATCTTGGGCATAGCATTTCACCAAATCACCTCATTCTTTGGGGCACACGTGAGGAACACAAATGTGAACAAGCCTGAATGGTCCCCAGGACTATATGCGACTGAAAACTCACACCCCAGAAGTGACTCGAACCCATACTCCCAGGAGCAACGCAACTGGTAACTACCGGGCGCCTTAATCCGCTTGACTATCACGGCCGAACAAAAGGAAGTGATAGCCGAAGCTATTTGAACCACTTCCCCGCCGGCAACTCGGATGGTAATCTTGGGCATAGCATTTCACCAAATCACCTCATTCTTTGGGGCACAAGTGAGGAACACAAATACAAACAAGCCTGAATGGTCCCTAGGACTATATGCGACTGAAAACTCACACCCCAGAAGTGACTCGAACCCATACTCCCAGGAGCAACGCAACTGGTAACTACCGGGCGCCTTAATCCGCTTGACCATCACGGCCGGACAAAAGGAAGTGATAGCCGAAGCTATTTGAACCACTTCCCCGCCGGCAACTCGGATGGTAATCTTGGGCATAGCATTTCACCAAATCACCTCATTCTTTGGGGCACACGTGAGGAACACAAATGCGAACAAGCCTGAATGGTCCCCAGGACTATATGCGACTGAAAACTCACACCCCAGATGCGACTCGAACCCATACTCCCAGGAGCAACGCAACTGGTAACTACAGGGCACCTTGATCCGCTTGACCATCACGGCTGGACAAAAGGAAGTGATAGCCGAAGCTATTTGAACCACTTCCCCGCTGGCAACTCGGATGGTAATCTTGGGCATAGCATTTCACCAAATCACCTCATTCTTTGGGGCACACATGAGGAACACAAATGTGAACAAGCCTGAATGGTCCTCAGGACTATATGCGACTGAAAACTCACACCCCAGAAGTGACTCGAACCCATACTCCCAGGAGCAACGCAACTGGTAACTACAGGGCACCTTAATCCGCTTGACCATCACTGCCGGACAAAAGGAAGTGATAGCCGAAGCTATTTGAACTACTTCCCCGCCTGCAACTCGGATGGTAATCTTGGGCATAGCATTTCACCTAATCACCTCATTCTTTTGGGCACACACGAGGAACACAAATGCGAACAAGCCTGAATGGTCCCCAGGACTATATGCGACTGAAAACTCACACCCCAGATAGCTTCGGCTATCACTTCCTTTTG
Source organism: Procambarus clarkii (assembly GCF_040958095.1). NCBI lineage: Eukaryota > Metazoa > Arthropoda > Malacostraca > Decapoda > Cambaridae > Procambarus > Procambarus clarkii. The sequence goes on along the minus strand of NC_091157.1, from coordinate 22,571,931 downwards.
TCCGGCCGTGAAGGTCAAGTGGATTAAGGCGCCCTGTAGTTACCAGTTGCGTTGCTCCTGGGAGTATGGGTTCAAGTCACTTCTGGGGTGTGAGTTTTCAGTCGCATATAGTCCTGGGGACCATTCAGGCTTGTTCGCATTTGTGTTCCTCACGTGTGCCCCAAAGAATAAGGTGATTTGGTGAAATGCTATGCCCAAGATTACCATCCGAGTTGCCGGCGGGGAAGTGGTTCAAATAGCTTCAACTATCACTTCCTTTTGTCCGGCCGTGATGGTCAAGCGGATTAAGGTGCTCTGTAGTCACCAGTTGCGTTGCTCCTGGGAGTATGTGTTCGAGTCACTTCTGGGGTGTGAGTTTTTAGTCATATATATATATATATATATATATATATATATATATATATATATATATATATATATATATATATATATATATATATATATATATATATATAGATAGATATTTATATATATATATATATATATATATATATATATATATATATATATATATATATATATATATATGTATATATATATATATATATGTATATATATATATATATATATATATATATATATATATATATATATATATATATATATATATATATATATATATATATATATATATATGTCGTACCTAGTAGCCAGAACGCACTTCTCAGCCTACTATGCAAGGCCCGATTTGCCTAATAAGCTAAGTTTTACTGAATTAATATGTTTTCTCTAATTGTTTCCTTATGAAATGATAAAGCTACCCATTTCACTATGTATGAGGTCAATTTCTTTTTATTGGAGTTAAAATTGACGTAGATATATGACCGAACCTAACCAACCCTACCTAACCTAACGTAACCTATCTTTATAGGTTAGGTTAGGTTAGGTAGCCGAAAAAGTTAGGTTAGGTTAGGTTAGGTTGGTTAGGTCGTCGAAAAACAATTAATTCATGAAAACTTGGCTTATTAGGCAAATCGGGCCTTGCATAGTAGGGTGAGAAGTGCGTTCTGGCTACTAGGTACGACATATATATATATATATATATATATATATATATATATATATATATTATTAAATATGACCGAAAAAGTAAGATTAATAATTCTAACACGAATTTTCTCGATATTTCTAATGTTTCTTGTCACTGTTGATGGTAATTGAAAAATCAATTCTCCAAAATTCATTTTTATTTCTAGTCTGACGCAACACTTGAACGCGTTTCGTAATAACTTAATACATTTCAAAGACTTTTAGTTTACTCACACACACAACTATAACCTTCACACACTAAACAGAGTTCTTACTATGCTATGATTTAAACAGCTTTCATTTTATACCCGCAATTTGGGTGAGGTGATATGTTACAACATATTGTTGTTAATTATCACCTCATATTGTTTACATATCACCTCATATCATTAACATATTGTTTGTAACATATCACATTGTTGTAACATATCAACTCACCCAAAATGCGGTGTTTGCGAAACCGGCCAAAGATTCCCCAGACATCAGAGGTACGTTCAGGTGTAGGTGAGGAATGTGTACAGGTTCTAGTACCCTCCCTGGTCCAAACCAGGCTACTGGACATAGCCGGCTACGGACATTACAGGCTCATCAAAGTTATTCCTAAGTTAGCCAAATGTTTCTTAACGGTATTTTGTATTGTTCTCGTGTTTGCCCTAGGCAAAATGACCAACATTCGGCAGATGATGGCTCCTGTGAGCATCGTGGAGCGACATCATGACCAGGATATTCGCCCCATTAGCGTTGTGGACGGAACAATGATTGATGAAGGAGGTGGTACCAGCAACTGTTCAATGAGTGAACGTTTCTGCCAGGTCGACACATCCTGTGTAACTGGTGGACCTAGTAGTAGTAGGCATCCATCAGTCTCAGGAGATTATGGAGTTGCGCTCTGGGTGTCGGGCTGGAGTGGCCTCACCAGGGCGCAAAACAAGGGTAGGTTGATTCGGGGGAGAAGCTGTTACCCAGGCAGCAGGTGCTCCCTCTCCACGGCGCGTACAGGCATATTGATCCAGCATTATATGGAACGTTGGTCGACCTGACTTTGGACGAGTTAACGCACTCCTCATTAGAGTGGAGGCAGTCACTGTGGAAAAATGCGCAGACTTCGCCATCGGTCGCGCTGTAAGTAGGCATTTCCAGACGGTTTCTTTTACCCCGAATCTTCAGTCTCCTGTATTCCAGGTTCCCGTCTCCCTGAAGGACCACCGGACAAGTGCAAGAAACGCCTTCTGCCCTCAGCCGCCAGCGGTACCACGACGTACGGAGATGTGGCCTGTTGGCCCCAGTACTACGATCCTCCTCAGAGCCTCAATGCTATTGATTAAACACATGAGGTAACTGGGCTCCTCATTAGAACTTTAGTCGAGGCATTGCCCAAGATATTAGAATTACCTCTGTGCCAAGCCTCTCGGTTAAGGCAGTTCGTCGGACAGGACGTCCTCGCCACTGCAGTCCATGATCTACATTCGTCCTATGGGCGAAGTGTCACGATACTAATTTGTTTTTTTTCTTTCAGGACCACACCAAATTTTTTTTGGTGGGGAGGTGTTACAGACTCGTCACCCTTGTCAGAGGGTAGAGTGGCAGTTCCAGCGTCATCTACGAGTCCGCACCCGAACTCCCTGGGAATCGTACGTAATATGGACAATGCCATCTGGTGATGGCTATCTAAAATTTGCAATTGGCTAAAGATTCCTGCCTTGGTCAGCCAGAACGGTCGTTGTGAGTGATCTCTGGTGAGGTGACCCATCACGACCATCGCCACCTAGTGAATCTGCAGAGCACAATGTCAACTCCCCAGTGGGTTAGTAGTTATTAGTTCCTAGTTCTCCAGTATCGGCTAGGTCATTGATGACGTTTTTGTGTCCACAGAGGTGACGTTTGGAGGCAGCGGCACTGGAGAGGGCAGTTCATCTTGGGCAGTCCAGAGTCTCCCTACATGTTCCTGGAAACGACCAAGTAAGCCGCCGCCGACGAAGCAGTGTGGTAGCTGCTAGTGCTTTAGTGTTGAAAAGATCGGCGTACCTTCGGGACTGGCTTAGGAGAGAGACTGACGACAGCGCGGTGCCTGTTAAGTAGTGCTGCTAGCTGCTCGCTAGAGACTGCTGCCTTGGAATCGCTACCCCTGTATTGGTTTGTGACCCCGCTCAGCATGTGGTTGAGGTACTCTGCCAGCGAGTAGCTGGAGAGCAGTTGTTGGGGTACAGGCACCTCATGACACTGTCAGTGGACTGGCCCACGTATAGGTGAACTCACCGCTGTTCTTCCCAGTAAGATTAGATACGCTACTGGACAGTGAAGAAATACTGGGGATTGATGAACTCTGCACGTGAGCACGTTTGATATCCTGAGCGAAAGGATTGTACATAGGTGTAGTAATAGCCTTTCTGTTCTTTATATTTTATTTATGATGACAGTGTACATCTATATACTTAACGGTAGTGGAAAGATATTTAATACATTGACGAAAGGAATAGTGTTTTGTTCATCCCCTTCTTTTTTTATGCACTATATAGTCACTTTCTTAAAAGCGCACTACCGACTTGGGGTCGGATACTATCATTTTGGTTCTACCATCAAAGAACCCGGTTGCGACCCATAATGGCCGTAACATAGTATCTTTAGGCAACCAAATTAGAAAGGTTAAATATCCCAAAAGGAATCCACAGGGGAAATAACAGTTAGGTTACCTAGACTACGTCTAGGTTACAGATGCAACTGGGAGACTGGTGAACCACGACAGAGAGAGTGCATCTTCTGTCAAAATGTCACAGAAAAGCCATTACTTCACTATCTTCTGGAATGTGAAGCAACCAACTACCTTAGAAGAGCTTTAAGAGTCCCTGAATCTTGCAGTGGCCACCCCAAAGCCATCAACACTGCCACTCATCTGGTCAAAAGAGGTGTCCAGCAGCTGGACACCCTCATAAAGACTGTCAAGCAGTATCCTCCCCCGCGATAACAGCTTGACGATTAAATGCATCCTCAGAATACTGAAAAGAATTACTGAACAAAAAATTGTACCACTTACGAGCTATTCATGCCCGTGTCACCTCTTGGGTGGCTTAATCTTTATCAATCAATCTGTAGAAACCAGCAACACAGCACCGCTCCTGTGCCAGGTAAGTCCACTACGGGCTAATCATAGCCTGTGCTACTTGCCCCTCTCCTGTGCCAGGTAAGTTATAGCTCACCATAGCCCGTGCTACTTGGAACATGTTCTGAGTAGCTGAATCTATAACAACATGTAGAAACCACACAATTGTGTCTTCAGCAGAAGCAGCAAGGATGAAGTTCCTCGTCCTATTGGTCCTGGTGGCTGTCAGCTTCGCCTTCCCAATGCGTCTGGGAAGGCGAGTTGAATATCAAAAAAATAGATATGTCCCACATATCGTCGCAGCTAGCAGACCTAGAGTCCAACATGACGTCGCAGTCATCAGACATAGAGTCCAACATGACGTCGCAGACAGCAGACCTAGAGTCCCAGATGTCCTTGCAGACAGTGGACCCATAGTCCAACATGACGTCGCAACCAGCAGACCCAGAGTCCAAGATATTCTTGCAGCCAGCAGACCTAAAGTCCCCGATGTTCTTGCAGCCAGCAGACCCAGAGTACAACATGACGTCGCACCCAGCAACCCAAAGCAGCAAGTTAAGGGTCCTCTGGTAGGCAAGAAGTTCTCTTAAGGTTTCAAAACGTCATGAAAACCGTTAATGGAAAGTTTCCTCCTAACCTAATCCGAGAAAGCCGGAGGACTCAAAACAGAAAACGGGACAGTACGTCACATTCGTGAGCCGATTTCATTTCAAATTATGTCCATTTTTGGTCATAGAGCGCATGCCAGCGGAAAGCGATGTTTAAAGTTTAAAAAGACGGGTTGATTGAATATACTCATGAGAGCTCGATTAAGCTGCCCCTCTCAGCTTTATTTATTTAATTTAGCTTAGTTTAGGGCATGGCTATACCAAAGGAAACAGAGAGTTAGTATAAATGGAATCAAGTCAGAGTGGGAAAATGTTGTAAGCGGAGTGCCTCAAGGCTCTGTCCTGGGACCTCTGTTGTTTATAATATATATAAATGATTTAGATTCAGGTTTGAGTAGCAACATTTGCAAATTTGCCGATGATACGAAAATCGGTAGGGAAATTAATTCGGAGGAGGACTCACTATCACTTCAAGTTGATCTAGATAGGGTTTTGAAATGGTCAAAGGATTGGCAGATGCAGTTTAATGCTGATAAATGTAAAGTTCTGAGGTTAGGTAATGATGATAGAGTTACAAGATACGAGCTAGATGGTGTTGTGATTGCGAAGTCGGATTGCGAAAGGGATCTGGGAGTTATGATTAGTAAGAATTTAAAACAAAAGGATCAATGCATAAATGTTCGTAATAAGGCAAATCGGACACTTGGATTTATTAATCGCAGCGTTAGTAACAAGACACCTGGTGTGGTTCTCAAGCTATATCTTGCTCTAGTTAGGCCCCATTTAGATTATGCAGTTCAGTTTTGGTCGCCATATTATAGAATGGATATAAATTCACTTGAACGTGTCCAGCGTAGGATGACTAAGTTAATTCCCCAAATTAGAAATCTTTCATATGAAGAAAGATTAACAAAGCTTAAGTTGCATTCACTGGAAAGGCGAAGAGTTAGGGGCGACATGATAGAGGTTTACAAGTGGGTGAATGGACATAACAAGGGGGATATTAATAGGGTATTAAAAGTATCAACACAGGACAGAACACGAAATAATGGGTATAAATTGGATAAGTTTAGATTTAGGAAAGACTTGGGTAAATACTGGTTCAGTAACAGGGTTGTTGATTTGTGGAACCAATTGCCGCGTAACGTGGTGGAGGTGGGGTCCCTCGATTGTTTCAAGCGCGGGTTGGACAAGTATATGAGTGGGACTGGGTGGTTATAGAATAGGAGCTGCCTCGAATGGGCCAATAGGCCTTCTGCAGTTACCTTTGTTCTTATGTTCTTATGTTCTCATTTCATGTTTCAGTAAAGGTAAAGGTACTAAACAAAAATCGACTTGAGAATAGTCCAGGACGGACCGAAACGTCGTCGTCCCTTCACTTTCTAGTGTTTGGTTTGGGCTACGTTCCTGTCCTTTGCTTAAAATATTTTTAAATTTACATATTTAAGTTATATTTTGAACTGACATCGAAATCCCATCTTACATCACCCATCGTTGGGTTCACGTCTCGCTCCAGGACCGGACCGGCCCCCATCCCCAGGACTTTCTAATATATTACACCCTAAAAAAAATTTAAAATTATAATCAGCTTTTCAGAAATCTGACTCTTTAACATAATTCTCTCTACTGTTATCTTACAAATTTATTCCATTCTCTGCTAAATCTGATTTTTTGTCACACAGAAGGGTGACAAAATTAGTTTTGTCACACTGAAAGGTGACAAAACTAATTTAAAGTATAAAGAGGCTGCCGATAAGATACACAAAAATATTTAAATAACTTCCACTTAAGAGGTGAAGAGTCAGCTATGACATAGCTGACTTTCATAACTGATAGCTGACATAACATAACTTCAGTCACAACTGAAGAGTCAGCTATGACTCCTAATGTTAGTCATGATTTAAGGAATTCAATAGTCGGGCACGAGTGACTAAATATTAAGCTGGTATACTTTCAGGTACAAAACAAAAACCTGAAAATGTTTGTTTGACCAAAAGGATTATTTAACATGTTGCGATGTAAATTGATGAATGTTTTAAAACAATAGATTGGGTAGACAAATTTATGGTAAGCCATGTGGTTGGACTGGTTGAGTTAATTCAGAGTAATTTGGAAATTCTTGGCAATTTGGCTCAGGCAAGATATCAGGGAGGTTACACGTTAATACTTTCTTATAACATTTATTGTACTATTTATACATAAATTATTAGACAAAATACAAGATTTAAGGAATTCAATAAGTCCACTGGACTTTATACCAGTCAAGCCATTATTGTGTAGCTTAGAGTTCAGTTTTGGGGACTGATGCCCCAGAGAGATGTACTGATCTTGCATCCAGGAGAATGTCCCACAAGCTTTTCCTTCCGAGGCGAATGATTTCAGAGACAAATGGTTCAGATTTTAATAACTCTCCGATTGCGCGTTCTGTCGCCTAGATGATTTCTGGGATCTGGAACGATATGTTTAGTTCTGTGACACGTTGCAATGATTTGTGGGACTCTGGGTCTGCTGGCCGTGACGACATGTGGGACTCGGGATCTGCTGGCTGCGATGATACCTTGGACTTTGGACCTGCTTGGTGTGAGAACAATACCGCATCCTGCATGCCCAGACGTCGTGTGTAGGCGAGGATGACATCTACCAGGACCAATAGGACGAGAACCTTCATCCTTGCTGCTTCTGCTGCACAAGACCACAATTGTGTGGTTTCTACAGTTGTTGTTGTTTTAGATTTAGCTACTCAAGACGAAGTGTCCATGTAGCACGGGCTATGTTGGTTTCTACAGAGAGAGAGAGAGAGAGAAGATTAAGCCACCCAAAAGGTGGCTTGGGCATGAATAGCCCATAAGTGGTGGCCCTTTTGAGCCATTTCCAGTATCAATAGATGATACTGGAGATCTGTGGAGGTGCGACTGCACCCTGCGTGACGCAAGATGTCTCCCCTACTGATCAAGATTGATGAAGATTGAGCCACCCAAAAGGTGGCACGTGCATGAATAGCCCGTAAGTGGTGGCCCTTTTAAGCCATTACCAGTATCAAGAGCTAATACTGGAGATCTGTGGAGGTGCGAATGCACCCTGCATGACGGGAGATGTCTCCCTTATGAATGTGTTAAGATGAAAATGAAGCCACCCAAAAGGTGGCACGGGCATGAATAGCTCGTAAGTGGTGGACCTTTTGAGCCATCACCAGTATCAATAGATGATACTGAAGACCTGTGGAGGTGCGACTGCACCCAGCGTGACAGGTGAGGTCTCCCGGACCAAATGGTGACCAGATGGTGACTCTGGTTTCTACAGCCGTCTCCTGGCCGATTGATGAAGATTGATGAAGAAGAAGCCACCCAAAAAGGTGGCACGGGCATGAATAGCCCGTAAGTGGTGGCCCTTTTGAGCCATTACCAGTATCAAGAGCTGATACTGGAGATCTGTGGAGGTGCGAATGCACCCTGCTTGACGGGAGATGTCTCCCTTATGAATGTGTTAAGATGAAGATGAAGCAACCCAAAAGGTGGCACGGGCATAAATAGCCCGTAAGTGGTGGCCATTTTAAGCCATTACCAGTATCAGGAGCTGATACTGGAGATCTGTGGAGGTGCAAATGCACCCCTGCATGACGGGAGATGTCTCCCTTGTGAATGTGTTAAGATGAAGATGGAGCCACCCAAAAGGTGGCACAGGCATGAATAGCTCGTAAGTGGTGGCCCTTTTGAGCCATCACCAGTATCAATAGATGATACTGGAGATCTGTGGAGGTGCGACTGCACCCTGCGTGACGGGAGATGTCTCCCGGACCAAATGGTGACCAGATGGTCACGTCTCCTGGCCATATATTCCCCGCTCTTTACCTCACGGCCGAGTGAGGCGGAGCGTCATCATCAATGAATTACTGACATGGTTGTTTCGGGGCGGTAATAAGCATTGGATTGATTGATTGATGAAGATTAAGTCACCCAAAAGGTGGCACGGGCATGAATTGCCCGTAAGTGGTGGCCCCTTTGAGCCATTAACAGTATAAATAGATGTTACTGGAGATCTGTGGAGGTTCGACTTCACGCAGCGTGACGGGAGATGTCTCCCGTCCCGCTATTCCGATTGATTGATTGATGAAGGTTAAGCCACCCAAAAGGTGGCACGGGCATGAATTGCCCGTAAGTGGTGGCCCCTTTGAGCCATTAACAGTATAAATAGATGTTACTGGAGATCTGTGGAGGTGCGACTGCACCCTGCGTAACGGGATTAATTGATGAAGATTAAGCCACCTAAAAGGTGGCACGGACATGAATAGCCCGTAAGTGGTGGCCCTTTTGAGCCATTACCAGTATCAAGAGCTGATACTGGATATCTGTTGAGGTGCAACTGCACCCTACGTGACGGGAGATGTCTCCCATGAATGTGTCCAAGATGAAGATTAAGCCATCCAAAAGGTGGCACGGGCATGAATAGCCCGTAAATGGTGGCCCTTTTGAGCCATTTCCAGTATCAAGAGCTGATACTGGATATCTGTTGGGGTGCAACTGCACCCTACTTGACGGGAGATGTCTCCCATGAATGTGTCCAAGATGAAGATTAAGCCATCCAAAAGGTGGCACGGGCATGAATAGCCCGTAAATGGTGGCCCTTTTGAGCCATTACCAGTATCAAGAGCTGATACTGGAGATCTGTGGAGGTGCAACTGCACCCTTCGTGACGGGAGATGTCTCCCGTATGCGTAACGGGAGATGTCTTCCGTGAATGTGTCCAAAGATGAAGATTAAGCCACCCAAGAGGTGGCACGGGCATGAATTGCCCGTAAGCGGTGGCCCTTTTGAGCCATTACCAGTATCAAGAGCTGATACTGAAAATCTGTAGAGGTGCGACTGCACCCTGCGTGACGGGAGATGTCTCCCGTGTAAGCATTGGAGGAGGAGGAGCATATGAATACATAAGGGAGCTGCAGAAGGCCTATCATTATCTTCGGCCAGCTACTGTTTATATCCACCAAAACTTGTTTATATATATGCCTCTCTTGTGCTTGAAAGAATCCCGTAATCTAAGGTCTATAATTGTACCTGATATTTGGTACCGCAGTTCATATTTTGTATTCCCATACTAGTATTACCCAGGTACTTTGCGTATTTAAACTTATCCAAGTCATATGATTCATTGTTTCGTGTTCTATTTTGTGATAATATATTTAACACCTTACTAATATCTCCTTTGTTATCTGGGTTCTGAATACGCCTTTGTCCATCTGAATACTTCAGTCACGTAACCCTGAATCCTCGCTTTTTGAAAAGAGAGGTTTTTAAATCTCTGGTAATATGAAAGGTTTCTAATTCCTACGATTAACTTTGTCATGGAATAATAATGACCCAAAACGGTTGAACATGGAACTTAAGCATCTTATTTTAGAGAGCTATAAATAAGCGCATTTAAAATGGGGAGCAACAATTTATCACGCTGTCAAGAACAGTTTCCAACAAACTAGAAAGATAAAGGAATTTGTAAGATGTGTATAGCTTGTCAGAAGAAAAGAAAGCGCCTAAGGTTTCTTCCAGATTTAGCCAACAACGACGGAAGAGGAACGAAATGAACATAAATACCTGGCTTGAGTTTTACTATTTGTTTAATAACATCCACCCTGGCACCTACTAAACTAGTCAACCTGTCCTCTTCCCACCAATATAGACTTGTTCAGCTGAAGGCATAATGTTAAGTTCTTTTTAGTAAATTAAGGTAAAATATTGATTTAAAATACTATTCATCTCTTCGTCATTATCAGGTATTAGACCTGTCTCAGTTTTTAATGGAGCTATCCTTTCCCTTAAACTTTGTTCGATAAAACTGAAAAAAACGTTTAGGGTTTGTCTTTGGTTGCCCTGTTATGCGAACTCCATAGTTTCTTTGTGCCCTCCTTATCTCTTGTTAAATATTTCTAACCACTTGGACGAATTCTTGTTCAAGATTGACTTTCACATTCTTAGCTCTTTTGTACTAAGCTCTGTTTTTAACTACAAGGTTCGTCACATCTATTGTTTTTCATTTCGAGTCATTATTATTCGATCTAATTAATTTGTTTGGTGGTTTAAGTGCTTCATTCATAATAATGTGATGCTAGGAATCTTAGCGAAGTATTCAAAATTTGCTTACTGTAGGTGTAGCCTGCACATTTGGTCAACTTGACTGTAAAGCTGACGCCCAGTTGGGTGGGTGTGGAGCAAGACAAGTAACTGTGTGACTCTCCATATACGTAAAGTGCTTGTATAGAGACTGTTGTGAGCCCAGGATTTTCTAATCTATTTCACCCAAACAATTTCTCAGACCATTAAAATCAGCTTTTCGGAAATCTGGCACTTTAACAAACTTCTCTCTTACACATCTATTCAATTATATGCTAAATCTGATTTCCTTGTGATCACTGTTCTCTTGTTCACTCCTTATTTCGAAGTCATTAATTTGTGTCTCCGCGTTAGCTGACACTAAATCTAAAATATTATTTTCCTGCGATGGTGTTGCTTAAGGAACCAATCATCAATTAGTTATGTTTGACGGTTTGACTTAGATGTTCTAGATATTTCATCCCATAAATTCTTTGCTTCCATTCTGTCTAAGTTTGGTGGTTTATACTTAATAATACTGTATTTGTAATACTAATTCTGTATTTAACTCATATTATAATATTTTTATCTTTTTCGTTTAATTCTATCCAAATAGCTGCTGTGTGTAGCTCACTTTCGATTCCATCTTTGAAACTTCATTTCAAATTTTCCCTAACATAAATGGTTACTCCTCCTCGTCTAATATATGTGTGTGAAATAGTTTAAATACGTTTATTTCTAATTCAGCTAATAGTTCTCTGTTTTCTACATTCATCCATGTTTCGGTAAATGCAATAATATCTATTGTTTCTGTGCAAAAATCTTGAGAATAACATTAAGATGCCCATAGAAATACTGTAAATGAAATAATGAAGATGTAATTGAACTTACAGAGTATTGGGGATTCAGTTTCTTAGATCACATGTAACGTCGGCGATTAAGACTAATGAGGTGGGGGTAGCTAATAAATTAATCCTCTCACTTCAAAACCTGGTAAGAAATTAACATTTAGTTTAATAATATATAATATTATAATAGGAGTACAGGCCACCAAACTTAAACAGAATGGAAGCAAAGCACCTATGGGATGAAATATTTATAAAATCTAGGACAAACAGCATTTGTGTCATGGGTGACTAATTTTAGTGGAATAAACTGGATTAACAGAACAAGGAATAATGAAGCAGAAAATTTTATAGAATTAATTGATGATTGCTTTCTCAAGCAACACATTCAGGAACCAATGCGGGAACTTTGTCTTAACTAACAAGGAAACACACATTAATGTGTTTCCAAACACATTATTTATTTTTCCCTGTTAGTTCCCTAACTAACTCCTTATTTGCTAGTGATCACTGTCCCTAACTCACTCCTTATTTCGATGTCATTTGTTTATGAAATTCGACCTGCATGAAGCGAGTCCGTTGTTGTACCGTTCAGCCCGAGTGGTCCTCGTTATCAATGAATGCCACTGTATTGGATTTGCAATATTTATGTGGTCGGCATTGGACTCATGGTGCCCCCAACAACCATTCGTTTCCAACTGCTCTTCTTGGTGTTGGAATTTTCCAGCGACGCGAGGAAGTTCCCGGAGCCTTTCCTCGTAACTCGTACCTTTCAGTTCTGGGACTGGTGGCACACCTCTGAATCTTTGTGTGCGTGCGTGTGTACTCACCTAGCTGTGCTTATGAGAGTGTTGAGCTTCGGCTGTTTAGTCCCATCTCTTAACTGTTGTACAGATTACTGAGCCTTCTGGGCTCTTAACATATCTACATTTGAAACTGTGAGTGGAGTCTGCCTCCACCACATCACTTCCTAATGCATTCCCACTGTTAACTACTCAGACACATAAACTTTCTTTCTAATATCTTTATGGCTCATCTGGGTACTCAGTTTTCACTTGTGTCCCCCTGTGTTAAATAAATTGTCTTTATCTGCCCTATCAATTTCTCTAAGAATCTTGTATGTGGTGATCATATCTCTCCTAACTCTTCTTTCTTCCAACGACGTTGAGATTTAGTTCCCATAGTATTTCCTCGTAGCTCATACCCCTCAGCTCGGGTGGGTACTCTCTCTAGCTCGCTCGCTAGTGTACCCACACTCTAGAGGTTTGTAACACTTTACGTTTTCCGTAAACAATCTAGTTTGGACATAATGGTCTATTGTCTATTGTAATTGTGTTATTTATGTAAAGCAAGAAGAAAACTGACGCCATGATTGACCCATGTGACCTCACATCTCATCTTTGTGACCCCATGTATGATATCTATGACCCCCACATGTGATCCCTGTTTAGTTAAACCATGTTATTGAAATGTAAAAACATTAGTAAAACCGTATTGTGAATTATTTATTAATCCATATTTTTCAAGATGAAGACGAATGGTATTTGCAACCATAGTCCAGTTGCCTGCGATTTAACTGTAATATACATATGTTCATTATGTAATGATGAACAACAGACTGAACAGAGTCTGGTGGTTCTAGTGAAAGAGTTCATCATGGAAGTAAACAACAGACAGAGCACAATGATGGACAAGCCATATCTGACACCCTGTAATGACGCTGGCTGTTCCCTTAATGGATTCCGCTCATGACACAAACTCCAGAATTAAAAACAAAAAGGTTATCAGTCAGTGGCGTAATCAGTAACTGTCAGACTGTGTACTCACCTATTTGTACTCACATATTTGTGCTTGCAGGATCAAACATTGACTCTTGGATCCCGCCTTTCCAGCTATCGGTTGTTTACAGCAATGACTCCTGTCCCATTTCCCTATCATACCTAGTTTTAAAAGTATGAATAGTATTTGCTTCCACAACCTGTTCCCCAAGTGCATTCCATTTTTCCACTACTCTCACGCTAAAAGAAAATTTCCTAACATCTCTGTGACTCATCTGAGTTTCCAGTTTCCACCCATGTCCCCTCGTTCTGTTATTATTACGTGTGAACATTTCATCTATTTCCACTTTGTCAATTCCTCTGAGTATTTTATATGTCCCTATCATATCTCCTCTCTCCCTTCTTTTCTCTAGTGTCGTAAGGTTCAGTTCCTGCAGACGCTCTTCATATCCCATCCCTCGTAACTCTGGGACAAGCCTCGTCGCAAACCTCTGAACCTTCTCCAGTTTCTTTATGGGTTTCTTCAGGTGGGGGCTCCATGATGGTGCGGCATACTCTAAGACGGGTCTCACGTAGGCAGTGTAAAGCGCCCTAAAAGCCTCCTCATTTAGGTTTCTGAATGAAGTTCTAATTTTCGCCAGTGTAGAGTACGCTGCTGTCGTTATCCTATTTATATGTGCCTCAGGAGTTAGATTAGGTGTCACATCCACTCCCAGGTCTCTTTCTCGAATCGTTACAGGTAGGCTGTTCCCCTTCATTGTGTACTGTCCCTTTGGTCTCCTATCACCTGATCCCATTTCCATAACTTTACATTTACTGGTGTTAAACTCCAGTAGCCATTTCCCTGACCATCTCTGCAACCTGTTTAAGTCCTCTTGGAGGATCCTACAATCCTCGTCTGTCACAACTCTTCTCATTAATTTTGCGTCATCCGCAAACATTGACATGTATGATTCCACTCCGGTAAACATATCATTTACGTAAATTAGAAAGAGGATTGGTCCCAGCACCGATCCTTGAGGGACTCCACTTGTTACTGTTCGCCAGTCCGACTTCCCGCCCCTTACCATTACCCTCTGGCTCCTTCCTGTTAGGTAGTTCTTCACCCATACTAGGGCCTTTCCGCTTACTCCTGCCTGCCTCTCAAGTTTGTATAGCAGTCTCATGTGCGGTACTGTATCAAAGGCCTTTTGGCAGTCAAGAAATATGCAGTCTGCCCAGCCTTCTCTGTCCTGCCTTATCCTTGTTACTTTATCATAGAATTCTAAAAGGTTTGTTAGGCATGATTTCCCTGTCCAGAACCCATGTTGGTGCTTGTTTACAAACCCAATGCTCTCCAGGTGCTCAACAAGTCTTAGCCTAATTATTCTTTCTAGTATTTTGCCGGGGATGCTTGTCAGTGATACGGGTCTGTAGTTAAGTGCCTCCTCCCTATCACCTTTCTTGAAAATCGGTACGACATTTGTCTCCTTCCAGCAACTGGGCAATTCTCCCGACATAAGTGACTCATTAAAGATCATTGCCAGAGGCACGCTGAGAGCCTGCGCTGCCTCTTTAAGTATCCACGGTGATACTTTGTCTGGTCCAACAGCTTTATTTGCATCCAGTGTTGTCAACTGTTTCATTACCTCCTCTGCTGTCACCTCTATATCTGATAGTCTTTCATCTAGGGTAATCGCTTCTAACAATGGGAGCTGCTCAGGCTCGGTTGTGAACACTCCATGGAATTTTGCATTCAGTACCTCGCAGATTTCCTTGTCGCGTTCTGTATATGCCCCTTCTGTTTTCCTCTTATCTTCCTTCTTATATGGCTATGTAGTAATTTAGGTTGCTTTTTCGCTTTGACTGCAATATCATTCTCATAATTTCTTTCCGACACTCGTCTTATGTTAATGTAATCATTCCTAGCTCTGTTACATCTAATCCTGTTGTCCTCTGTCCTTTGTCTTATGTACTTCCTCCACTCCCTCCTGCTTCTCACCTTTGCTTCCTGACACTGTCTATTAAACCATGGGTTATTATATTCCCTCCTGCTTTTTTCCTTTATTGTTGGAATAAATCTCTCTTCAGCCTCCTTGCATTTCAATATGACTTGGTTCATCATACCTTGCACTGTTTTTCCTCTAAGTTCTTCCTCCCACTGCACTTCTCCCAGGTAGTCCCTTATCCTTCTGTAGTCCCCTTTTCTGTAATCAAGTCTCCTTTCCCTGACCTCTTGTCCTTTGGTCACAATTTTAAGCTCCATCATGTAGTCAAAGACTAGGACACAATGGTCACTGGCTCCTAGTGGTATTTCATGTTCCAACTGCTCGATGTCTTCTACATTCTGGGTGAAAATGAGATCTAATAGGCTGGGCGTATCCCCTCCTCTTTCCCTAGTATCTTCCTTCACATGCTGTGTTAGGAAATTCCTATGTGTGTGTGTGTGTACTCGTGCTTCTTGTGAACAACCAGTTGTGTTTGTGCTTGTGGGAGTTGAGTTCTGGCTCTTTGGACCCGCCTCTCAACTGTCAATCATCTTTTTTTCCACCCACACACGGTGTGTGATGGAAACTGAGATCTGATGTGGTGGAGGCTTGTCTCCATACACAGTTTCAAATGTAGATATGATAGAGCCCAGTAGGCTCAGGAATCTGTACACCAATTGAGTGACAGTTGAGAGGCAGGACCAAAGAGACAAAGCTTATCCCACGCAAGCACAATTAGGTGAGTACAACTAGGTACGTACACACTGAGGAAGCAGCCGCAGCAGCTGTCTAACTCCCACGTACCTATTTACTGCTAGGCGGCCTCGTATGGGCAGCCAATAGGCCTTCTGCAGTTACCTTTGTTCTTATGTGAACAGGCCCATCAGGGTGAGAGAAACTTCCCATTTATTTCCACCTCTCCCCCGGGGAGAGGTGGAAGATTATAATCTTCCTAAATACTAATCTTAACGATTAGGAACATCCTAATCCTAGGTGATCCCCGGATCCTAGGATTACGAATCCCAAGTTGAATCGCGAAAGGGATGTAAGAGTTTGAAATAAGGCAAATAGTACACTGAGATTTATTCATCGAAGCGTTTGTAACAAGACACCTGGTGTTGTTCTTCAGCTATATCTTGATCTGGTTAGATTGATTGCTGAAGATTAAGCCACCCAAAAGGTGGCACGGGCATGAATAGCCAGTAAGTAGTGGCCCTTTTGAGCCATTTCCAGTATCAAGAGATGATTCTGGAGATCTGTGGAGGTGCGACTGCACCCTGCGTGACGGGAGATGTCTCCCGGACCAAATGGTGGATGTGTCAGATTGATGAAGATTAAGACACCCAAAAAGGTGGCACGGGCATGAATAGCCCGTAAGTGGTGGCCCTTTTGAGCCATTACCAGTATCAATAGATGATACTGGAGATATGTGGAGGTGCGACTGCACCCTGCGTGACAGGAGATGTCTCCCGTGAATGTGTCCTAGATGATGATGAAGATTAAGCCACCCAAAAGGTGGCACGGACATGAATAGCCCGTAAGTAGTGGCCTTTTTGAGCCGTTTCCAGTATCAATAGATGATACTGGAGATCTGTGGAGGTGCAACTGCACCCTGCGTAACGGGAGATGTCTCCCGATGATGATGAAGATTTGGCCACCCAAAAGGTGGCACGGGCATGAATAGCTCTTAAGTGGTGGCCCTTTTAAACCATTACCAGTATCATTACTTATACTGGAGATCTGTGGAGGTGCGACTGCACCCTGCGTGACGGGAGATGTCTCCCGTGTAATCTAGTTAGGCCCCATTTAGATTATGCAGTTCAGATTGGGTAACCGTCTACAGAATGGATATAAATTGGTTAAAATGCGTCCAGCATAGTTAATTTTCCAATTTAGAAACTTGTTAATCCCCCAAATTAGAAGACAGTCATATGAAGATTGACAACGCTTAAATTATATTCAACAGAAAGGCGAAGAATTATGTAAATTAATGGATGGTTTAAACCTGGGTAGACAACTGATTGGGTAGACAAATTTATTGTAGTCAATGTAGATGGACTGGTTGAGGAAATTCAGAGTAATTTGGTTCAGGCACGATATCGGGGAGATCACGATAATACTTTCTAATAGCCTATATTTTACTATTTTACATAAATTACATAAATTAATAAACAAAATACAAATTTAAGGAATTCAATAAGTCCACGGCACTTTATACTAATAAAGTCTATTATCGTGTAGCTTAGAGTTCAGTTTTGGGGACTGATGCCCTCGCATCCAAAACAATGTCCCACAAGACTTTTCTTCCGAGGCGAATGACTTTCTTTGCAAATGATTCAGATTTTAATAACTCTCCGACTGCGAGTTCCGTTGATTTGATAAATTCTGGGACACGTTGGGCTTGGGGTCTGCTAGCTGCTGGGTGGGGGGTGTGGGCTGGGTGTGAGAACAATACAGCATCCTGCATGCCCAGACGTCGTGTGAGAGCGGACCTGACAGCCACCAGGACCAATAGGACGAGGACCTTCATCCTCGCTGCTTCTGCAGAAAACATAATTGTGTGGTTACTACAGATTGATTGATTGATGAAGATTAAGCCACCCTAAAGGTGGCACGGGCATGAATAGCCCGTAAGTGGTGGCCCTTTTGAGCCATTACCAGTATCAAGAGCTGATACTGGAGATCTGTGTAGGTGCGAATGCACCCTGCATGGCGGGAGATGTCTCCCTTGTGAATGTGTTATGAAGATGAAGGCACCCAAAAGGTGGCACGGGCATGAATAGCTCGTAAGTGGTGGCCCTTTTGAGCCATTTACCAGTATCAAGAGCTGATACTGGAGATCTGTGGAGGCGCGAATGCACCCTGCATGACGTGAGATGTCTCCCTTATGAATGTGTTAAGATGAAGATGAAGCAACCCAAAAGGTGGCACGGGCATGAATAGCCCATACGTGGTGGCCATTTTAAGCCATTACCAGTATCAAGAGCTGATACTGGAGATCTGTGGAGGTGCGAATGCACCCTGCATGACGGGAGATGTCTCCCTTGTGAATGTGTTTAAGATGAAGATGAAGCCACCCAAAAGGTGGCACGGGCATAAATAGCCCGTAAGTGGTGGCCATTTTAAGCCATTACCAGTATCAGGAGCTGATACTGGAGATCTGTGGAGGTGCGAATGCACCCTGCATGACGGGAGATGTCTCCCTTGTGAATGTGTTAAGATGAAGATGAAGCCACCCGAAAGGTGGCACAGGCATGAATAGCTCGTAAGTGGTGGCCCTTTTGAGCCATCACCAGTATCTATAGATGATACTGGAGATCTGTGGAGGTGCGACTGCACCCTGCGTGACGGGAGATGTCTCCCGGACCAAATGGTTGGTGGTTACTACAGCCGTTTCCTGGCCATATATTCCCCGCTCGTCACCTCACGGTAGAGTGAGGTGGAGCGTCATCAATGAATTACTGACATGGTTACACATAGAAAATCACAGAACCGTGATGCATCAATGAACAATGATGCGTGATGCATCATTGAATCCCATGTTCACTGACATGGTTGTCTTGGGACGATAATAGGTATTGGAGGAGGAGGAACATATAAAGCATTAGGAAACTCTAGAAGGCCTATCGTTATCTTCAGCGCAGCTACTGTTTATGTCCACCAAAACTCATTTATACATATGTCTCTCCTCTGTTTGAAAGACGCCCATAATCTAAGGTCTATAATTGTACCTGATATATGGAATTGCAGCTCATATTCTGTATTTCCATACTAGTATTACCAAGATACTTTGCGTATCTAAACTTATTCAATTCATATGATTCATTGTTTCGTGTTGTATTATCATTATTTGTTTTATTTTGTGTTGATATTGTGACGGTAATCTCTTTCAAGAGAGATTGAGCCTGCTCTTCCCTACGTAAAGTTACTTATATATATACAACACTTAGATGCTACCTTCCAGATACGTCTACCAATAGCACAAAACGGTTTGACCAGGAGGCAAACGTACCCTAAACTTCCCCCACTCCTCACTCCCTCCATGCCTGCTCGCCACCATCGTCAACCAGCAAACTACCATTCCAGCCTGCCTGCTTCTGATTGGTGACCCGCCGACTGCACACCTGCACCTCTGCACCTCAGCGCCCTCTAAAAAGTCGATGTCTGGGCCTGAACCAGGTATTGAAGTTAGAATATCCATGTGCTTTCAAGCTGTAAACAACCAACTGATATACGTTCTGTTTATTGGTGGAGGTTCTCAGCTAGCACTATATTCTCAGCACCTGTTTATTCATTCTTTTGTCTTTATTTTATTTATAGAGTAACGTCATCCTTGTTCTTAATTTTTATGTTATATTTTTTGACTTGTTTGTTTGCGCTGTACATAGCCAAGGAATTGTCTTATTCATAATTTTTAAAAGTTAATTAATGTTTCATTGTTCATACTATGTGTTTTGCGTGTTTTCCCTCACTTTACCACAGACAACAGCCAAGCAGTCAATTTTTTTTCTGAAATGTGATAGGCATTGACACCAGCCATTAGGAGGACTGCCAAACACCTACACTCCTACACTTTCCCGTCACATTTTATGGGAGTCTGCCCAAGGAGCTTCACCCAGGTACTAGTACCAGAACCTCAATTTGTGGTAAGTGTACTTGGCTATGATACAGTTGCTTTTCAATATTTTCATTACTTTTAATATTTATATGGTGCTGTGTATTTTGTGCTTTCCGAGGGTAGCATATTGTGAGTGCTGGAAAACTGTGGATAACGTTGGGACTGAAGGCCTCAGTCATTCTCTTAATTGGTCATCCCTCCCTCAGTGTTATTACTCGTGTATTCCACCTTTTGTCCCTAGGATATTTCTCACATTCCAGCAGATTATCATTTTGGTACCCTGGTACTTTGATTTGTCTTCGGTTCAAAGCACCCTATCTTCTGCAATCCGACCAAAGGAGAATACAGAGGGCCATAGTTCCTCTAGCACGGACTACGCTGTTGAGTTAGGACCTCAACAGCAGTTCTAGTCACCAGTTGACACTCGCACCCCTATACGTCGGTCAGAGATGATTATATTTACTTAGGTAAGGAATTAGCTTTCTTTTTTCAGAGCACAAAGATTGCTAATTCTGTAAGTATCATATTTCATTTAGTAGGAAAACCCCTGCTTCTGTCATATAGAGACTCGGCAAGGTATCCCTACATTCTTGGACTACCTTATTCACTTTTGAAAGAATTAAATGTTTCATTTTTTTAGAAACTATCGGTTTCATTTATTTAGTAGGATTTTCTTGCCCTTATTCTCTTACATTGAGTATCGGGTACAAGATTTCCTCCGCTTTTGGTTGACTAATCATTTACCATACTAAAATTAACGTTAATTGTTAACGATTAAAATTCCACAGGATAGTTACTAGTTGCCACGTCATCCTGTTACTGACACTTACCATATCGCAAGTATATTCGTTGTACATTTATTTGCTATTTTTCACCATGTTTCGTCTCCCAGCTTTTCGTAATGATCCAGCAGGTGAAATAGGGAACTTAAGTCGTGCCAAAAGGGCCGAATTACAAACTCTTGCACACGAGTATCACCTAGATGTTCCCCCATGGAGCCAACAAAAATGATTTGCATAATCTTATCTTGGATTACCTCTTAGACGAAGGAAAGATAGACTCTGAAACTCACGAAAACTGTTCTATTGCAGATAAACATGCTCTGGCAGCTATGAAACTGAAGTTCGAACTAGCCAACATAGAGCAGGAACAACAAAAAGAAGCTCTCCAGATAAGGGAACGCGAGATGGCCCTAAAGAAAGAAGAGACGGCCCTAAGGAAAGAAGAACAAGAACGTGAGGCGGCCATAAAGAAAGAAGAACAAGAACGTGAGGCGGCCCTGGCGAAAGAAGCTCTACAACTAAAGGAACGCGAGATGGCCCTAAAGAAAGAAGAGGCGGCCCTACACCAAGAGCGTGAGCGAGTACAGCTTGAAGCAAGACAACGTCACCTGGATATGCAACGTGAGCATGATAAGAAGCAAGCTGATATGGCTCTTGCATGTCGTCAACAAGAACTCGCGTTGGAAACTTCACACCACACTCAGCGCCAACAAGCTACAGCTAGTCTTCCCGTAAGTTTCAATGTCTCCCATGCAAGTAAGTTAATGCCACCATTCGTTGAGACAGAGATCGATGTATTTTTCACCACTTTTGAGGCCCTAGCTAAAGAACTTAGTTGGCCTGCAGATCAATGGTCTACCCTTCTAAGAGTGCATCTCACAGGTAGAGCTGCGGTTACTCTCAGTACCTTAGCGTCTGAGAATGACTACCAGACCCTGAAGCAAGCAGTTTTGGACGCCTACCTTCTCTCCACCGAAAGCTACAGACGAAAATTCCGTGATTATCTAAAGGCAAGTACCACCACCTTTTTAGAATTTGCCAATACAAAGAAAAGATATTTCATGAAATGGCTGGAAGCAGCACATGTCTCTACATTTTCAGAACTCGTCAACCTCATTCTAGTTGAAGAATTCTTTAGACGTGTTCCCCCTTCCATCCGTTTATATTTAGCAAACAAAGAAGGAACCAACTACATCAGATGTGCGAAGTCGGCTGACTCCTACAGCCTCATCCATCGGCTAACACCAAGGGGATCACGCACAAGGGGACACAGGTGGAAACTGAGTGCCCAAATGAGCCACAGAGATATTAGAAAGGACTTTTTTAGTGTCAGAGTGGTTGACAAATGGAATGCATTAGGAAGTGATGTGGTGGAGGCTGACTCCATACACAGTTTCAAGTGTAGATATGACAGAGCCCGATAGGCTCAGGAATCTGTACACCTGTTGATTGACGGTTGAGAGGCGGGACCAAAGAGCCAGAGCTCAACCCCCGCAAACACAACTAGGTGAGTACAACTAGGTGAGTACCAAATCCACCTTCCAGTAAGAAGTCTTGGTATAGTTATGATAAAGTGAGTACCGATCAAGCGAGCTCTCAATTGTATTGTAAGTATTGCAAACACTATGGACATACCATGGATAAATGTGGAAAAGCTCAATACAAAGGCAATGAAACTCCTAAACCCAAACCGACTCCTCCTAAGTCCGGTAAGCCTGTGATGAATGTGGGTATTCCTGTTAATGATCGTTCTCTCTACAGCAAACACCTATATCCTGGAACTGTCTCTGCCAGCAGTACAGATTCGGAGGGACGTTTCAAATTGAAGATCTTGAGGGACACAGCGGCTCTTCATTCAATAATATTGAAATCGGCTGTGTCTAACGTCACCTACTTCGAGGAAACCGTCCTTATCACTGACCTCACTGCTACCACTCCGTATCCACTCGCCAGAGTCCACCTGGATTGTCTTTTCGTGACCGGTGAAGTCCAGGTCGCCATCAGGAAAAAGCCTTTTCCCATGTCTGGAGTGCAACTTCTCCTGGGCAATGATTTGGTAGAAGATCTCCGTGTCTCCGTGAAACAGTCTCCGTGGTGTAGTGGTAAGACACTCGCCTGGCGTTCCGCGAGCGCTTTGTCATGGGTTCGTATCTTGGCCGGGGAGGATTTACTGGGCGCAATTCCTTAACTGTAGCCTCTGTTTAACGCAACAGTAAAATGTGTACTTGGATGAAAAAACGATTCTTCGCGGCGGGGATCGTATTCCAGGGACCTGCCCGAAACGCTAGACGTACTAGTGGCTGTACAAGAATGTAACAACTCTTGTACATATCTAAAAAAAAAAAAAAAAAAAAAAAGATCTGCAACCTTCCAACCTGATCATCATGGACAAACCCCAGGTGTGTAACTCTGTAGTGGACAATCCCATCTTTAAGTATGTTCCAGTAGAGGTCCAAGAAAGTGATAAAGTTTCACCTCCGGTTTTGGTGACCACCCGTGCACAAGCTGCACGCCCACAACCAGTTGACTCTACTGCAACCGCTGTCCCTCAAGACCATCAGAATCTACCACCGAATCATACTATGTTGGAGTTCCGTTAGTTACAGAGGGACGATCCTTCATTAACACCATTATTCTTCCAGGCTGAGACTCAACCTGACAGTATCCCTGGGTTCTTCCTAGAGAATCAGTTGCTCTACCCCAGGTACAGACCCAGTACGCTGAAGGAGGATGACGATTGGGCAAATGTCGAACAACTAATGGTTCCCACCAGGCTACGGCCCGATATTCTACACCTGGCCCACGGAGCACTTTCTCACTATGGTTTTAACAAAACCTACCACGGAATCAGACAAGACTACTACTGGCCAGGTATGGTTAAAAACGTCAAAAGTTACGTGCAACAGAGTCATACATGTCAGATGGCAAGTAAACCTAACATCTCTATTCCCAAGGCTCCATTGACTCCTATCCAGGTGCCTGCGGAACCTTTCCACAGACTCATCATAGACTGTGTTGGTCCTTTACCCCGGACCAGTTCTGGCAACGCCTATATACTAACTATTCTGTGTCCTACCACCAGATTCCCCATTGCAGTTCCTGTAAGGAACATTACGGCTGCTACTGTGGTGAAACAACTATTGAAGATCTTCACCCAGTATGGATTTCCAAGAGAGGTTTAAAGTGACTGTGGCACCAATTTCACCAGTGATTTCTTCAAGAAGACACTGGAAGAGTTCAACATCACACAGGTACTGTCCAGTCCCTATCATCCTGCTTCACAGGGTTCTCTTGAACGTAGTCATCAGACTATTAAAGCACTCCTAAAGAAATTTTGCAATGAAACATTGAATGACTGGGATAAACAACTTGACCTCATCATGTGCATTTTGAGAAGTCTCCCTAATGAGTCTCTACGAGTTGTATGTACGAGTTGTACGAGTTGTATTCCTTATGAGATGCTCCACGGACGTAAATGCCGTACTCCTCTCAAAGCTTTTAAAGACTCTCTGCGTAATGCCACGTTCAGTGACCCTCAGAATGTGCCCCAGTTATTTCAAATCTTAAAGCACATTCTAGAGAGAGTACGTAAATTTTCTAATGACAATCTATTGAAAGCTCAGGAGAGGATGAAGATCCATTTCGACCAACGCAGCAAAATAAGGAAATTTAAACCAGGAGACTTCGTGTTGGATATTTTCCTATCCCAGGTTCTCCATTGCAAAATAAGTTTTCAGGACACTACCGCATCAAGGATTGCAGAAACAACCACAACTACGTTCTTGAGACTCCAGATAGGCGGCGGAAGACCCAATTGTGCCACGTCAACTTCCTGAAGCAGTATCAAGGTACTCCCCCCACTGTGTTGGTATCAATATCCACATTTAAAGGTCCATACCTCCACAGTGAGACCTTCCCTGCTTCTCCTCCCGAACACACTAACACTGAGTCAGTGCCTTCCAACTCAGAAATCCTAACTGATCTTCATACCCATATGCAGGACAGTAATAGTGCTCCTCTCATCAGAATCTTCAAGGAACATCAACAGTTGTTCAGCGATGATCCACAGGGGTGTAATGTGATTCAGGACGACATCCAGCTACTCCCTGACACTCGGCCGATTCGTCAACCTTTCTACCGAATCAGCACGAGAAAAAAGGAATTTATGCGTGCTGAGGTACAGTACCTTTTGGATCATGGGCTGGCCACCCCCTTGTGTGTCCCCTTGGGCCTCAACCTGCATCTTGGGGCCGAAGGGGGGCATCTTGAGGCTGTGTATCACTACAGGAAATTGAATCTTGTGACTGTCAAGGATGTTTACCCATTACCAAGAATAAATGACATCCTTGACGCCATTAGTAATGCTCGGTATTTATCCAAACTAGAGTTACTCAAGGGATACTACCAAGTGTGTTTGACGGAGCGAGCTAAGGAAATATCTGCCTTCACCACTTCTTTTGGCCTTTACAGATATGAACACCTTCCATTTGGACTATGTAATGCCCCAGCCACCTTCCAGCGAGCTGTCAACCGCGTCATCCGTGGCTTAGATCACACCTACGCCTACTTGGATGATATCGTTGTGGCAAGTAACACCTGGAACGAACATCTGCTCTAGCTGCAACGATTGTTCGCCAAGCTCCTGACAGCCGGCCTCACTATCAACTTGGGCAAGTCCACCTTTGCTAAAGGTAAAGTGCGTTATCTTGATCATGTGATGGGGAGTGGCAGCCTAGCTCCGTTAAACATACACACTCAAGCCATCCATCATTACCCACAGCCTACCACCAGGAAGCAGCTCCTGCGCTTCTTTGGTCTTGCCTCCTACTACCGTAGGTTTGTGAAGAATTTTAGTACGGTAGCGACACCATTGATCACTTTAAACAGCCCCAAGCAACGGTATCATTGGAGCATTCAGCAAACCATTGCTTTTGAACAACTTAAATCTCTGCTCTGTTCTAATCCCATTCTCGCCTTGCTAGATATCACGAAGCCTTTCATCCTCCATGTCGACGCCAGTGGTACCGGCATCGGGGGCGTCCTGATGCAACAACGAGGCGAGGAGGTTCTACCTGTTAGCTACTACAGCTACAAGTTAAAACCTCACCAGAAGAACTACAGCACTATCGAAAAGGAACTTCTCTCCATCGTCCTGAACTTACAGCACTTTGCATCGTACCTACAAGGTGCTCGGTCTACCACCATCTACTCGGACCTCAATCCCCTACGCTTCTTGAAAGCAAGCCCAATTCACCAATCAACGACTTCTACGATGGGCTTTGTATCTGCAGAATTTCAACCTGGAGATCGTCTCCATCAAGGGTTCTGACAACATCATAGCAGACGCCCTCTCCAGAATCTATGAGGTAGAGGCAGCTACACATACCGCTCTACCATCAGAAAAAGTAACTTGACCCGTTAGAGCAGGCTTTGGGGGAGAGTTGTGACAGTAATCTCTTTCAAGAGAGATTGAGCCTGGTCTTCCCTACGTAAAGTTACTTATATATATACGAAACTAAGATGCTACCTTCAAGATACGTCTACCAGTAGCACAAAACGTTTTGACCAGGCGGCAAACGTACCCTAAACTCCCCCCACTTCTCACTCCCTCCATGCCGGCTCGCCACCGTCTTCAACCAGCAAACTACCATTCCAGCCTGCCTGCTTCTGATTGGTGACCCGCCGACTGCACACCTGCACCTCTGCACCTCAGCGCCCTCTACCAAGTCGATGTCTGGGACTGAACCAGTCATTGAAGTTAGAATATCCTTGTGCTCTCAAGCTGTGAACAACGAACTGATATATGCTCTGTTTATTGGTGGAGGTTCTCAGCTAGCGCTATATTCTCAGCACCTGTTTATTCATTCTTTTGTCTTTATTTTATTTGTAGAGTAACGTCACCCTTGTTCTTATTTTTTATGTTAGATTTTTTGACTTGTTTGTTTGCACTGTACATAGCAAAGGAATTGTCTTATTCATAATTTTTAAAAGTTAATTAAAGTTTCATTGTTCATACTATGTGTTTTGCGTGTCTTCCCTTACTTTACCACAGACAACAGCCAAGCAGTCGATCTTTCTTTTTTTCTAAAATGTAATAGGCATTGACACCAGCCATTAGGAGGACTGCCGAACACCTACACTCCTACACTTTCCCGTCACAATATATTTAACACTTTGCTAATATCTCCTTTGTTTTACGCTGTTGTCCATTTGAATACTTAGAACATAAGAACGTAAGAACAAAGGTAACAATAGAAGGCCTATTGGCCCATACGATGCAGCTCCTATTTATAACCACCCAATCCCACTCATATACATGTCCAACCCTCGCTTAAAACATTCAATGGACCCCACCTCCATCACGTTACACGGTAATGGGTTTCACAAATCAACATCCCTTTTACCGAACCAGTATTTACCCAAGTCTTTCCTAAATCTAAACTTTTCCATTTTATACCCATTGTTTCGTGTTCTATCTTGTGTTGATACTTTTAAGTCTCTATTAATATAACCCTTGTTATGTCCATTAGGATTCAACGAGTCCATTATCGTGTGGCTCAGAGTTCAGCTTTGGGGAGTGATGCCCCAACCTCGCATCCAAGATAATGTCCCACGAGACTTTCATTCCAAGGCGAATGATTTCAGAGACAAATGGTTCAGACACTAATAACTCTCTGGTTGCGCGTTTCGTTGCCTTCTGGGATCTGCAACGATATGTTGAGTTCTGGGATATGTTGCAACGATTTGTGTGACTCGGGGAGTCCAACATGTCTGGGGACTGATGCCCCAGAGGGGAGGCACTGACCTCGCATCCAGGACAATATCCCACAAGACTTTCCTTTCCAGGTGATTGATTTCAGAGACAAATGGTTCAGACTTTAATAACTCTCCGATTGCGCGTTTCGTCGCCTTGAGGATTTCTGGGATCTGCAACGATATGATGAGTTCTGTGACACGTTGCAATGATTTGTAGAACTTTGGGTTTGCTGGCTGCGACGACATGTGGGGCTCGGGGTCTGCTGGGTGTGAGAACAATACAGCATTCTGCATGCCCAGACGTCGTGTGAAGGCGAAGCTGACAGCCACCAGGACCAATAGAACGAGGACCTTCATCCTTGAGAATGGTCCAGGACGGACCGAAAAGTCGTCGTCACTTCCCTTTCTAGTGCGTGGTTTGGTCAACACCTGCATCCTTGCTGCTTCTGCTGAAGACAGAATTGTGTGGTTTCTACAGGGATTAGTTTACATTCTGGAAAGACTTGGGTAAATTTGTTGACCAAACCACACACTAGAAATTGAAGGGACAACAACGTTTCGGTCGGTCCTGGACCATTCTCAAGTCGATTGTGTTCTCACAATCAACAATTTCACATTCGACTTGAGAATGGTCCAGGACGGACCGAAACGTCGTCGTTCCTTCACTTTCTAGTGTGTGGTTTGGTCAACATATTTCAACCACGTTATTAAGACTCCTCGTCTGCACTTGGGTAAATATTGGTTTGGTAAAAGTTGTGGATATTTGGAGCAAATTACTGGATGACATAATAGAGGTGGGATCCATTGAGTGTTTCAAGCATAGGTTAGACAAATATATATGAATGAGTTATAAATTAGACATATATACAGAATGAGGATATAAATAGGAGTAGCCTATTTATAGTGGGTCATTAGGCCCTTTGCAGTTTCCTTAATTCTTATATTCTAGTATTTTAATTCCTCTCATAGTAATGGTAATTGCTTATTAGGCAATAAAGTATATTTTTACAGTCCATACTGTACGTTGTATCATTAGAAAAAAGAGTTCTCATATATCTTCAATGCAGGAAAATAATATTAATGTTAACTAACAGGTAAACACAAATAATGTGTTTCCAAACACATAAATGTGTATTTCCGTGTTAGTTAGTTCCCTAACTTATTCTTTATTTCCTTGTGATCTCTGTTCCCTAACTCATTCCTTATTTCGATGTCATTTCTTTATGAACTTCGACCTGCAAGAAGCGAGTCCGTCGTTCTACCGTTCAGCCAAAGTGGTCCCCGTTATCAATAAATGATACTGTATTCGATTTGCAAAATTTATGTGGTCGGCAGTGGACTCATAGTGACCCAAACAACTATTCGTTTCCAACTTCCTTTCTTGACAGGGGCCGTTGGAATCTTCCAGGGACGTGAGGAAGTTCTCGTAGCCCATACTCCTCAGCTTGGGTACTCGCTCGCTCGTTAGCATGAGCACAGTCTGGAGACATTTAAATGTAATCACCGGCCTTCCCATCAGATAATGTGGTCTGAGGAACGGTGGTTGGATCGTTAGCTAGCTCAGGGCGAGTACGAACAACCACTAGCTTGTTAAAACTCCATTCTGGAGATCGTTGGGGTAGTTAGGTGGTGACACACGACTCTCATTGAAAACAGAAACAATGTACTTGGTCTTGAAGTCGGGTTTTCAAGGTCCGTGAGTCAGGTTAGTGTAGTTCTTGTCAAATTTTGAAGATCAACTGCGGTGAAAATATTTAGGCTTTATAAAGTACTACTTCTGAAATTGGCGTTTCTTCATGTTGTAACACTTTACGTTTTCCGTAAACAGTCTAGTTTGGATATAATGGTCAATTGCCTCCTGTAAATGTGCTATTTATGTAAAGCAAGAACAAAACTGGCGTCATTATTAACCCGTGGGACCTCATATCTCATCTTTGTGACCCCTATGTATGATATCTTTGACCCCCATATGTGATCCCCTGTTTTATATTTGAATACATATTAACTTGTCAAGGGGTTCACTGCCCCTGTCAGTCATAGGTTTGAATATATGTGATTGTGTGCTCCTGGCTGTCTGGGTTCGAATCCTTCTGGGGTGTAGACTTTTCTTACTAATTACAATTCCCAGATCCCTTTCGCAATCTCAACACCATCTAGCTCCTATCTTGTAACTCTATCATCATTACCTAGCCTCAAAACCTTACATTTCTCAGCATTAAACTGCATTTGCCCATTTTTTTACCATTTCAAAACTCTATTTAGATCGTCTTGAAGTGAGAGTAAGTCTCTTTCCGTGTTTATTTCTTTCCCGGTTATCGTATTATCGGCAAATTTGCAAATATTGCTGACACTCCACCTAAAACATTTTCCCATAAGTCATTCTCTGACTAAACTCCCTTTATACTATTTGTTTCCTTTGGTATAGCCATGCTCCTAATCAAACTTAATATAGCTTCAAATATATATTTGATGCTATATTAAGCATCAAAATATATTCAAAATATAGCACCCCCAATGCAATGAGCCTCTATCTTTTTAATTAATCTTTCATGTGGTACTGTAACAAAAGCTTTGCTAAAGTCAAGGTACACAGCATCACAATCCGTATATATATATATATTTATATATATATATATATATATATATATATATATATATATATATATATATATATATATATATATATATATATATATATATATATATATATATATATAGGGGGGTACCACCACTGGTGCAATTATAGGGACCCACAGCCTCAGAGAAGGGAACACAGAGCACTCAGGGAAAAACTTGACATTTAACTCTGAATACGAAAGAGTGTTCACTTCTCCTACCACCCCCTTTTTTTTATTTATTATGATGTACACTTTATTATGCAAGGTTATACAGTTACATATCTGATTTTATACAAAAAATAAACATTAAGAGGACACAAGAAAAAGTTCGCTTCCTAGAGGCTGTAGATTTCCTCGAACTCCTCCGACGCCGGGCAGGAACCGAGGATGCAGCGGGCATTTCCCCTCTGGATCGCGACACTGAGGCGCTGAAAGAGAAAACCTGCTGCTCTAGGGTCTCTTGTGGTGTCAATGAGCTTGGAACCAAGATCCTTAAGAAACCTTCTTGCACTCTCACCCCATGGGCCTAGGGTCTCAGACCCTATTGGAACGAAATTGTACCTTTGATCTAATTGCCTGTACTTGACTGACTTTTGGTTTTCTCTGTGTGTCGCTGCGGCTCCCGCCGTGCCGGCAGAGAGGGTGATGTATGTCGTTGCCAGGGTGGATACGCAAGTATAGTCCCATGCTAACTGCCTGCCACCCTTCCACGGACGCAGTGTGATTCCGTCTGGTCGGCCGGCAAAGCTAACAGAGTCACGGTTCAGTAGGTTGCGGGGCTCTCTCTCCGCTGGACACTGAGCAGAGGCAAGGCTTCTTTTAATGATGTCGTTGACTTCGTCGTGTCTAGTGTGCCAACCACCCGATTTTCCACAGTGCAGGCCATGCAATCCATATTCGTCAGCATCTGCCTCGCCGCAAATACACCTGTGAACAGTGTGGATAGGGGCAGCAAGGCGGAGAGCGACTGCAATACGGAGCTCCTGCGGATCAAGACGTGTGCCTGTCGCAGACATAGGGACTGCCAGAAGGAAGTCCCCTGCATGGGGAGCCTGCACAGCTGTGAGGCGTGCACGATCACTGGGGGTTGTTGCTGCCTCCAGCAAAGCTGTGGCTTCTTTGTCTACAATGGGGCTGTCCCAACTGGATTGTTTCTTGGCTTTCGGCATGGCTGGTCTGAGTGCTGGGTCTGTCATGGCACCCCATTTCGTGTCGCATTCCGTGTAGTGGGGGTCCTGTATCCCCGCTACATCACTCAGGGTGTCAGGTAGAATTTCCTTAACCAGGTCATCTGATGCTGAGGAGGAAGACAGGAAGGCTGGGACAGCAATTTGGGTGGCGGTGCGGACACCCAAGCCACCGAGCCTGACAGGAAGAGTGGCTTGTTTCCACTGGCATTCGTTGAGGGAGAGGTTAACAACTTTTTCCAGCATGGTCTTCAGTAGGAGGTCATACTCGTCAAGCTTTGGGTTGTTGTAAGATGGGGCGCACCTCAGAAAGTAGGTTAGCCTCGGAAGGGATAGGCATTTGGTGAGGAGATAAAAAGCATCGTGGGCATCGATGTCACCTATTCTGTCTTCCATCCTCCTAAGGTCTGCGATTTTCTTGTCGAGGATCTCCTCAATGGCGTTAGACCCGAGGGGAGCTCCAAGGAGGGTGCTGTTCTCGGCCCTAATGACATGGGCTCCAGGCAAGGCAGACCTTATTCTAGCTACGATGTCTGGGTTGGAGGAGACTACTTCACACTTGGAAGGGTTCAGGACGGGACCCAGGCTTACTTCTTGCTCCCTTATTTTCCTGATATCTGCCAAGAGGTGGTCTACGGTGCCAGCTATAGTGCCATCATCCAAAAACCAGATGTTGAACTCGCTGGACAAGCTTTCGGTGATTTCTTTTAAGACTAAGCAGAAAAGAAGGGGAGCAAGAGGATCACCTTGCTGAACACCTTCACATGATCTGATTTCATGTTCACCAAAGAGCAGTTTTGACTCGCCACTGTAGCACGATAGTATGAACGGGTAGAGGGGCCGGAAATGGCGATGTACGGCACAAAGTACTGCATCTCTTCTTACCATGTTGAAGGCATTCTTAAAGTCCAGTTTGAGCAGGGCCTTTTCATCAGAAATGTTGGTGATGTATGCTCGTGCTGCATGGGCAGCCGCTTCACAGCCTTGGGGGATTCCAAATCCTAGCTGGATTGGTTTCAGCAATTCAGCCGCTTGCTGGCTGACAACCCTCGTAGCAGCCTTGGCAATCAGGCGTCGGAGAGTGTTGCCAACAGCGATTGGCCTGATTCCTTCGTCCTTCTTTTTGAGAGCACAGAGGGAGGCACCAAAAAAGAGAGGCCTGATGACCTCAGGTATCTCACCAGCCAGACACATGTTGACGAACCTTGTGAGTTCCATAAGAAGATCTTGTGCAGCATCACCAACCGCAGGATTTAACATTTGCTTGATATGTTGAGGTTTTAACCCTGTAAAGCCGCCTGCTGACCCAGGTGGAAAAGAAAGGGCTGCTTTGTAGACCTCAGATTCACCAACGGTTAATGGGTCTGAAATGGTGTCGGCTGATGGCGGAACGATGTTGTCGCCTTGAGGGGCTCTGGGTGGGTGCTTGCTTTGCAGGGCCCGTGCTGTGGCTGAGTTTCGAGGAGCAATTTTCTCGTCACTGGTGAGGACTCTAATAGCACTTGCGGTATTTCCCTCTTCAATTTTCTTGGTGATTTGTGCTCTGATTTTGTACGTTTCCGGTATGTTGTTGTTACCATTTCTGCGGTGGGTGTGTTTTGCTCGTAGAGGCAGGCGAACTAGGTTGTCCCCCCTTGGGTATTCATTTATCGCCCTCAGGACCGAGGAAGCAAGTGATTTGTCCCTCCTTGGAGGGACGTTGAGGCATACATTGCCAAACAGAAGGACATTATGCCACGCTTGAATGTTTTCCGGTGCATCATTGACCCTTTTCAGAAGATTACAAAGTTTGGCTGCTGCATTTGGGCGGGCTGCTTTTGGGATGTGTGGTAATGTTCTAGCAGACGTCGCTATGATCGCTTGGGTGAGGTTCTCAGATGAGATTAGGTTAATGGGAGTCTCTTCTCTAACTGTTAATGGCAGCTGGCCATTGCTTCCCTTCGGAAGCTGGTGGGAACCACTGCATCTTTCGTCGTTGAAGGTGTGAAAGCGGATAACACCACCGGTGGAGTTTATGGCGGTGTTTTTGTTGCATACTCGGCAAAAACCTCTTTTAGGAGCAGTTGTTGGCACCTCAAGGCTTGTGGAGTCCTGCCCGACCGCTGGGACCCCTTCCATTTCAACTCGGTTGGCAGAGTTAAACTGTGCATTATTCTATAGAGGGGAGCAAACACACTGGGTCATGGCCAAGCAACTGGGTGTGGAGCCAGCAACTGGGTGTGGAGGCATCAACTGGGTGTGGAGCCAGCAACTGGGTGTATATATATATATATAAATATATATATATATATATATATATATATATATACTATATATATATATATATATATATATATATATATATATATATATATATATATATATATATATATATATACTATATATATACATATTGTCACGTGGGGGGGTGGGTTGTGCTGGGGCTCTGCTAACACTCGGCTGCTAGGGGCTCAAAAGGCCCAAATACTCAGCCCCTCCAACTCCCGGGATTCACCGGAGTCTCCTTGGTCACACAAGAGAGGACCAACAATGCCCACCTCCGCAGGTCTTTGCTTCCACCACAAAAGGGGTGCCACTGATTCACCCTGGAAGCCCTTCAGTCAAACACGGGGAAACTGCTGTTAACAGTTCCGGCCTAGACCCGTGGGGGAGTGAAGGAAGACTCAGGCTTACCTTATAACCATAACCTCCCTGAGTCTTGCCTGCCAGACAAAAAAGGTTGCAGGAACTCCTTTCCCGCCTGTCTTCTCTATCTTCTTCTTAGCAAGGTCGCCAGCTGGGTTATTATATCTGCACCCCAGCAATGCAGTTCAGTGGGTGTATTATATATTGTTTGTAGCCAGAAGATTGCTACTCCCATAGATCTGCTACTAGACTGTTGGCCCAGGGTACTCTCCCAGGAAGGTCTGTGTGGCTCTACCTCTCTCTAGCCACTACATTAATAATTGCCACCATTCAGGAACCGATACTGATCGGATGGCTAAGGGTACACTTTTATGTAAGTCTGTGCTGTCTTTACCACCCTCCACGCAATAAGAACTTCTATAGAGAACGTTGTGTCCCCTAGGTGGTACTATGATAACCTTCGTGTATGCTCATAGAGAAATATCATAAATGGAGGCACACTTAAACACAGTGATAAAATGTGTGAATTTACTGATGCAAATTACATGAACACACACACAATCACAAGTAATACATGAATATGGAAATATGGATAATAAGTCTGGAGATCGTCAGCCTCTTCCACGACCTCCAACACTCCTTCAACTGGGAAGAAAGACAGGAGTCTCTTTCACAGGAGGGCCTCTTCACCACGTCGGCGCCTCTTCTTCACTGTCCTGCCATCCATACACACTGTCCCCTCTGACAGTCCTGGACACAAGCTGCCTTGCAGCCTATTCTACCACTAAAGAGTGAATGTCCTATTGCCACATACGTAAGTAAATAGGGTGGCCTAACTAGCCTACTCACACAAGGGGTAAATGGAGGGAAAATGATCTACCTTACATTCCTGGCTCACGACGCCTGTCCCTCGATGGTGTGAGGTTCCCACGCTTCCTGAGTCGATCCTCGACGATCCAGGAACGTTCCACAGGTCCTCAGGTGTCGTGGAGCCTTCGCGTCGTCGCCGTTCCAATCCCTGAGATTCAGCTGCCCCAATCCTGGTTCATCGATGGGCGCTGAGCTAATCACTATTTTTCCCACACTCGCCCCTTCCACAAGGCGTTGCTCCTTGTCCTAGGCACGGTGTCGTCCTTCCAAGACCCTCAGTGGATGTGACCCGGTCACAGCTAGGCCTGCCCGCCGCACCTTCCAGACCTCAACGTCCAGCGGCGCCGCCCCAGCGTCGTCGCCGACTATTTTCCAAGTTTAGCACTTCTCTGCTCAATGAACCTGGTTCCTTTTTGGTTCCCAGAAGCGCAGGGTCTCCAATAACTTATGGTGGGCTGCGTTGGCTAGTTTAATCCACTGAATAAGGCTTGTAGAGCCTCTAATCCTTGAGAGCAGACCGAGGCGCGACCTGTCGCTTCCAAGGTCGGATCAACTCTGACGTTGGCGCCGTCCAGGGCACTCGGTGACGTCATGGCGGGCCCTGATTGGTCGCCCGCGACCTAAGTCGACCAATCCGCGATCGGCTAGTGTCCCTTCCAAGAGGTCATATCTGCCGTAGGGGATACTGTTTCATTTTATATCAGGGCGCCAATTTCTCCTTATTTACAACTTATAGTGTAACTTCCGTCCATTAACTGGCAGCCAGTCTGGTCGCCACATATATCATTGGACTCCCCGAACCTCAGAGAATCAGTAGGGAGAGCTGATATGACTCTTTAAGCGGGCAAACGAAAGAAATAGGAGAGGGCACCGTAACAATATATATATATATATATATATATATATATATATATATATATATATATATATATATATATATATATATATATATATATATATATATATGCGAACAAGCCTGAATGGTCCCCAGGACAATATGCAACTGAAAACTCACACCCCAGAAGTGACTCGAACCCATACTCCCAGAAGCAACGCAACTGGTATGTACAAGACGCCTTAATCCACTTGACCATCACGACCGGACAAAATGAGGTGATTGCCGAGGCTATTTGAACCACCCCACCGCCGGCACTCGGATAGTAATCTTGGGCATAGCATTTTACCAAATCACCTCATTCTTTGGGGCACACGTGAGGAACACAAATGCGAACAAGCCTGAATGGTCCCCAGGACAATATGCAACTGAAAACTCACACCCCAGAAGTGACTCGAACCCATACTCCCAGAAGAAACGCAACTGGTATGTACAAGACACCTTAATCCACTTGACCATCATGACCGGACAAAATGAGGTGATAGCCGAGGCTATTTGAACCACCCCACCGCCGGCACTCGGATAGTAATCTTGGGCATAGCATTTTACCAAATCACCTCATTCTTTGGGGCACACGTGAGGAACACAAATGCGAACAAGCCTGAATGGTCCCCAGGACAATATGCAACTAAAAAATCACACCCCAGAAGTGACTCGAACCCATACTCCCAGAAGAAACGCAACTGGTATGTACAAGACACCTTAATCCACTTGACCATCACGACCGGACAAAATGAGGTGATAGCCGAGGCTATTTGAACCACCCCACCGCTGGCACTCGGATAGTAATCTTGGGCATAGCATTTTACCAAATCACCTCATTCTTTGGGGAACACGTGAGGAACACAAATGCGAACAAGCCTGAATGGTCCCCAGGACAATATGCAACTGAAAACTCACACCCCAGAAGTGACTCGAACCCATACTCCCAGAAGCAACGCAACTGGTATGTACAAGACGCCTTAATCCACTTGACCATCACGACCGGACAAAATGAGGTGATAGCCGAGGCTATTTGAACCACCCCACCGCGGTGGGGTGGTTCAAGTGGATTAAGTGGATTAATTAAATGGATTAACTTAAGTGGATTAAGTTTAAGTGGTCGTGATGGTCAAGTGGATTAAGGCATCTTGTACATACCAGTTGCGTTGCTTCTGGGAGTATGGGTTCGAGTCACTTCTGGGGTGTGAGTTTTCAGTTGCATATTGTCCTGGGGACCATTCAGGCTTGTTCGCATTTGTGTTCCTCACGTGTGCCCCAAAGAATGAGGTGATTTGGTAAAATGCTATGCCCAAGATTACTATCCGAGTGCCGGCGGTGGGGTGGTTCAAATAGCCTCGGCTATCACCTCATTTTGTCCGGTCGTGATGGTCAAGTGGATTAAGGTGTCTTGTACATACCAGTTGCGTTTCTTCTGGGAGTATGGGTTCAAGTCACTTCTGGGGTGTGAGTTTTCAGTTGCATATTGTCCTGGGGACCATTCAGGCTTGTTCGCATTTGTGTTCCTCACGTGTGCAACGCAACTGGTAACTACAGGGCGCCTTAATCCGCTTGACCATCACGGCCGTCAAAAGGAAGTGATAGCCGAGGCTATTTGAGCCACTTCCCCGACGGCAACTCGGATGGTAATCTTGGGCATAGCATTTCACCAAATCACCTCATTCTTTGGGGCACACGTGAGGAACACAAATGCGAACAAGCCTGAATGGTCCCCAGGACTATATGCGAATGAAAACTCACACCCCAAGGCGCCCTGTAGTTACCAGTTGCGTTGCTTCTGGGAGTATGGGTTCGAGTCACTTCTGGGGTGTGAGTTTTCATTCGCATATAGTCCTGGGGACCATTCAGGCTTGTTCGCATATATATATATATATATATATATATATATATATATATATATATATATATATATTATATATATATATATATATATATATTATATATATATATATATATATATATATATATATATATATATATATATATATATATATATATATATATATATATATATATGTCGTACCTAGTAGCCAGAACTCACTTTTTGGCCTACTATTCAAGGGCCGATTTGCCTAATAAGCCAAGTTTCCTGAATTAATATATTTGTTCAAATTTTTTTCTTATTAAATGATAAAGCTACCCATTTCATTATGTATGAGGTAAAAATTTTGTTATTGGAGTTAAAATTAACGTAGATATATGACCGAACCTAACCAACCCTACCTAACCTAACCTAACCTAATCTTTATAGGTTAGGTTTGGTTAGGTAGCCGAAAAAGTTAGGTTAGGTTAGGTTAGGTAGGTTAGGTAGGCGAAAAACAATTAATTCATGAAAACTTGGCTTATTAGGCAAATCGGGCCTTGCATAGTAGGCTGAGAAGTGCGTTCTGGCTACTAGGTACGACATATATATATATATATATATATATATATATATATATATATATATATATATATATATATATATATATATATATATATATATATATATATATATATATATATATATATATATATATATATGACAATGTCAGACCATGGAGGAAAAATGAAACTGGAATTTCCTTAAGTACTTTCGTATATTAAATACATCTTCAGAAGGTCCACCTACTGAAGATGTATATAATATACGAAAGTACTTAAGGAAATTCCAGTTTCATTTTTCCTCCGTGGTCTGACATTGTCACATTCTTAATCACGTGTTTATTTTCGTGATATACACACACACACACACACACACACATATATATATATATATATATATATATATATATATATATATATATATATATATATATATATATATATATATATATATATATATATATATATGTTACGATAATCTCCTTCAATAGAGATTTGACCTGCTCTTTCCTATCGTCATGTTACTCCAGTACATCTACAACACCTAGATACTACAAGCAAGTGTAGTACATATTTAGTCAAATACGTTTTGCCAGGCACATACGTATATCACACTCGCTTTCCACCTCCCCCCCCCTCCCTCCATCGTCGCCGATCACCAACCTACCATTTCCAGCATGCTCGCTTCTGATTGGTGAATTGACATCTGCACCACTGCACCTCTGCACCTCAGCGCCATCTACCTAGCCGATGTCTGGGCCTGCTCCAGCCATTGGACTTAGAATATCTTGTGCTCTCATGCTGAAATAACCATCTGATATATGCTCTGTCTATTAGTGGATGTTCTCAGCCAGCACTTTATTCTCAGAAACTGTTAATTTCATTTTTGTCTTTATCCATTTTAGAGTAACATCACCACTATTTTCTTTTATGTTATTTTTTTACAATATCATCTTGTTAGTTTGCACTGTACATAGCCAAGGAATTGTCTTATTCATAATTTGTTTTCAATTTAATTAAAGTTTCATTGTTTATACTATTTGTTTTGCTTGTTTTGCCTTACTTTGCCACAGGACACACCAGCTATGCAGTCATCTTTTTTTTTTTTTTTAAATGTGAAAGGCATTAACACCAGCCATTTGGAGGACTGCCGAACACCTACACTTCTTTTTTCCATCACATTTAATGGAGGGCCTGTCCGGGAGCCTCACACAGGTACTAGTACTAGAACATCAATTTGTATTCAGTGTACTTGGCTTTGATACAGTTGCTTTTCAATATTTTCATTACTTTTAATATTTATATGGTGCTGTGTATTTTGTGCATTCCGAGGGTAACATATTGTTAGTGTTGGATAACTGTGGATTACATGGTAATTGATGGCCTCAGTCATTCTCTTAATTGGTCATCCCTACCTCAGTGTTATTTCTCGTGTATTCCACCTTTTTTGTCCCTAGGATATTTCTCAAATTACGGCAGATCATCATTTTGGTACCATAGTACTTTGATTTGTCTTCGGGCCACGCACCCCATGTTCTGCAATCCGACCAAAGGAGGATACAGAGGGCCATAGTTCCTCTAGCACGGACTACGCTGTTGAGTTGGGACCTCAACAGCAGTTCTCGTCACCAGCTGACGCTCGCACCCCTAAAAGTCGGTCAGAGATGATGATATTTGCTCAGGTAGCGAATTAGCTTTCTTTTTTCAGAGCACAAAGAACGCTAATTCTGTAAGTATCATATATTTAAGTAGGAAACCCCTGGCTTTTGTCCTATAGAGACCTGGCAAGGTATCCCTACATTCTTGGACTACATTATTCACTTTTGGAACAATTAAAAGTTTCATTTGTTTTACAAACTATCGGTTTCATTTATTTAGTAGGTTTTTCTTGCCCTTATTCTCATATATTGAGTACCGGGTACAAGATTTCCTGCGATTTTGATTGACTAATCATTTACCATACTAATATTAACGTTAATTGTTAATGATTAAATTTCCACAGGATAGTTACCAGTTGCCACGTCATCCTGTTACTGACACTTATAAAATCACAAGTATATTCGTTGTACATTTATTTGCTATCTCAAAATGTTTCGTCTCTCAGCATTTCGTAGTGATCCAGCAAATGAAGTAGTGAACTTCATTCGTACTAAGAGGATCGAATTACAAACTCTAGCACACGAGTATCAACTAGATGTTCCCCCTGGAGCCAACAAAAGTGACTTGCACAATATTATATTGGACCACCTCTTAGATGAAGGAATTATAGACTCTGATTCTCACGATAACTATTCTATTGCAGATTGGCATGCTCTGGCAGCTATGAAGTTAAAGCTCGAATTAGCGAAAATAGAGCGTGAACAACAAAAAGAAGCTCTACAACAACAGAAAGAAGCTCTCCAGATAAAGAAAGACGAGGCTGCTATAAAGAAAGAAGAACAGGAATGCGAGGCGGCCCTGGAGAAAGAAGCTCTACAAAGAAAGGAACGAGAGGTTGCCATACAACGAGAGCGTGAGAGGGAACAGCTAGAAGCAAGAAAACGTCACCTGGAGATGCAACGTGAGCATGATAAGAAGCAAGCTGAGAGTATTCTAGAATATCGTCGACGAGAACTCACCTTGGAAACTACACACCACACTCAGCGCCAACAAGCTACAGCTAGTCTCCCAGTAAGCTTCAATGTCTCACATGCCAGTAAGTTAATGCCACCATTCGTTGAGACAGAGATAGATGTTTTTTTACTACTTTTGAGGCCCTAGCTAAAAAACTTAGCTGGCCTGAAGATCAATGGTCTACCCTTCTCAGAGTGCATGTCACAGGTAGAGTTGCGGTTACTCTCAGTACCTTAGCGTCTGAGAATGACTGCCAGACCCTGAAGGAAGCAGTTTTAGACGCTTACCTTCTCTCCACCGAAAGCTACAGACGAAAATTCCGTGATTATCTAAAGGCAAGTACTCCCACCTTTTCAGAATTTGCCAATACTAAGAAAAGATATTTCATGAAATGGCTGGAAGCAGCACATGTCTCTACATTTTCAGAAATCGTCAACCTCATTCTAGTTGAGGAATTCTTTAGACGTGCTCCCCCTTCCATCCGTTTATATTTAGCAGACAAAGAAGAAACCGACTACATCAGATGTGCGAAGTCGGCTGACACCTACAGCCTTATACACCGGCTAACACCTGGCCCACCTTCCGGTAAGAAGTCTAGGTCTAGTTATGACAAAGTGAGTACCGATCAAGCGAGCTCTCTATTGTATAGTAAGTATTGCAAGCTCTGTGGACATACCATAGATAAATGGGGAAAAGCCCAATACAAAGGCTATAGTGAAACTCCTAAACCCAAACCGACTCCTCCTAAGTCAGGTAAGCCTGTGATGAATGTTGGTGTTCATGTTAATGATATTTCTCTCTTCAGCAAACACCTGTATTCTGGAACTGTCTCTGCCAATAGTACAGACTCGGAGGGACGTTTCAAATTGAAGATCTTGAGGAACTTAGTGGCTCTTCAGTCAATAATATTGAAATCGGCTGTGCCTAACATCACCTACACCGGGGAAACCGTCCTTATCACTGACCTCACTGCTACCACTCCGTATCCACTCGCCAGAGTCCATCTGGATTATCCTTTCGTGACTGGTGAAGTCCAAGTCGCCATCAGGTAAAAGCCTTTTCCCATGTCAGGGGTACAACTTCTCCTGGGCAATGACTTGGCCGAAGATCTGCAACCTTCCAACCTGATCATCATGGGCAAACCTCAGGTATTTGACTCTGTAGTGGACAACCCCATCTTAAAGTATGTTCCAGCAGAGGTCCAAGAATGTGATGAAGTTTCTCCTCCGGTTTTGGTGACCACCCGTGCGCAAGTTGCACTCCCACAACCAGCTGACTCTACTGCAACCGCTGGCCCTCAAGACCATCAGGAATTACCACCGAATCTTACTATGTTGGAGTTCCGTAAGTTACAGAGGGAGGATCCTTCATTAACACCATTATTCTTCCAGGCTGAGACTCAACCTGACAATATCCCTGGGTTCTTCCTAGAGAATCAGTTGCTCTACCGCAGGTACAGACCCAGTAAGCTGACAGAGGATGACGATTGGGCTAATGTCGACCAACTAGTAGTTCCCACCAGCCTACGGCCCGATATTCTACACCTGGCCCACGGAGCGCTTTCTCACTATGGTTTTAATAAAACCTATGACGGAATCAGACAAGACTACTACTGGCCAGGTATGGGTAAAGATGTCAAAAGTTACATACAGCATTGTCATATATGTCAGTTGGCAGGAAAACCTAACATCCCGATTCCCAAGGCTCCTTTAATTCCTATCCTGGTGCCTGTGGAACCTTTCCACAGACTCATCATATACTGTGTTGGTCCTTTACCCCGGACCAGTTCTGGCAACGCTTATATTCTAACCATCCTGTGTGCAACCACCAGATTCCCCATTGCAGTTCCTGTAAAGAACATTACGGCTGCTACTGTGGTGAAGCAACTATTGAAGATCTTTACCCAATACGGATTTCCTCGGGAGATTCAAAGTGACTGTGGCACCAACTTCACCAGTGATCTCTTCAAGAAGACACTGGAAGAATTCAACATCAAGCAAGTATTGTCCAGCCCCTATCATCCTGCTTCACAGGGTTCTCTTGAAGGTAGTTACTAAACGATTAAATCACTCCTAAAGAAATTTTGCAATGAAACCATGAAAGACTGGGATAAACAACTTGACATCATCATGTGCATTTTCAGAAGTCTCCCAAATGAGTCTCTAGGAGTATCTCCTTATGAGATGCTCTACGGACGTATGCTTTTAAAGACTCTCTACGTAATGCCACCTTCAGTAAACCTTAGAATGTGCCCCAGTTTCTTCAAAACTTAAAGCACATTCTAGAGAGAGTACATAAATTTGCTAATGACAATCTATTGAAAGCTCAAGATAGAATGAAGACTAATTTTGACCAACGCAGCAAAATCAGGAAATTTAAAACAGGAGACTTCGTGTTGGCATATTTTCCGATTTCAGGTTCTCCGTTGCAAAATAAGTTTTCAGGACCCTAACGCATCAAGGAGTGCAGAAACAACCACAACTACGTTCTTGAGACTCCAGACAGGCGGCGGAGGACCCAGTTGTGCCACGTCAATCTTCTAAAGGAGTATAAAGGTATTCCCCCCACTGTGCTAATATCACTAACCACTTTCAAAGATCCATACCTCCACAGTGAGACCTTCTGTGCTTCTCCTCCGGAAAGCACTGACTCTGAGTCAGTACCTTCCAACTCGGAAATCCTTAATGATCTTCCAACCTATTTACAGGACAGTAATAGTGCTCCTCTCATCAAAGTTCTTCATGAACATCAGAAGTTGTTCAACGATGATCCCCAGGAGTGTAATGTGGATCAGCACGACATCCAGCTGCTTCCTGCTACCCCGGCCGATTCGTCAACCCTTCTACCGTATCAGCCAGTACAAAAAGGAAGTTATGCTTGCTGAAGTACAATACCTTCTGGATCATAGGCTGGCCTTACCCTCCAGAGTTCTTCGTAGAGAGTTACCCTACAGAGTTCTTCGTACCCTACAGAGTTCTGAAGAACTCTGTAGGGTAAGGCAGGTCCTAGTCAATAACGGCTTCTCCAATGGTTTCGTCGAAGACATCATAAGAAGGAAAGTGAAAAGCCATGCAACCTCTGAAGAGACAACTAACACAACACCTATACCCCCTATTAGACTATTTTACAGGAACTTCTTTTCCACAGCTCATAAAACGGAGGAAAGGGTCCCGAAAGATATTGTTAATAGAAACGTTATCCCTACAGACAAAAATCAGAGGATACAACTGACGATTTACTATAAAACCAGAAAAACGGCCAGCCTACTCATGAGAAACTCTCCAGACACAAAACAGAACGCTTTAAAAGAGACTAACGTCGTCTATGCCTTCAAATGCCCTCTTGGGGACTGTAAGCTCCAAAAAACCCAGTATATAGGCAAGACAACAACATCTCTTTCTAGGCGTTTAACGATGCATAAGCAACAGGGCTCCATTAAGGAACATATAATCTCTTCCCACAACCAAACCATCGCCAGAGAAATCCTAGTAAACAACACAGAAATCATCGATAGATACAGCGATAGCAGGCGGCTTGACGTTTGCGAGGCACTACACATCAAGAAGTCAACACCAGCAATCAACAGCCAATTATTGCACAACTATATTCTACCCACCTCAAGACTCCGCTCCAATATAGAAGCATCAAGAAATATGG
This sequence comes from Procambarus clarkii, assembly GCF_040958095.1. NCBI lineage: Eukaryota > Metazoa > Arthropoda > Malacostraca > Decapoda > Cambaridae > Procambarus > Procambarus clarkii. Next base: position 22,527,542 of record NC_091157.1, on the reverse strand, counting down.
ACCAATAGGCTTTCTACAAACACTTCTATTCAATATCCATTGTTTCGTGTTCTGTCTTGTGTTGATGAAATTAATACCCTATTAATACCACCTTTTGTTCTGTCTTGTGTTGATGAAATTTATACCCTATTAATGCCACATCTTGTTCTGTCTTGTGTTAATGCCACATCACCCCTTCCACCTCACTCAAATGTAGATATAAAATCGGAGATGCGTAAGTTCTATTCACACCATCTGGTCACCACTTGGTCCGGGAGACATCTCCCGTCACGCAGGGTGCAGTCGCGCCTCCACAGATCTCCAGTATCAGCTCTTGATACTGGTAATGGCTCAAAAGGGCCACCACTTACGGGCTATTCATGCCCGTGCCACCTCTTGGGTGGCTTAATCTTCATCATCTTCATCATCATCAGTTCTATTCAGTTGTGTATTTGTGAACTAAAGTCTTTGAAAATGTAATAAGTTTTACGAAACGCGCTCGTGTCGCGTCAGACTAGAAATAAAAATGAATTTTGGAGAATTGATTTTTGATTTACCTCCAACAGTGAAAAGAAATGTACGAAAGATTGAGAAAATTCGTGTTAGAATTATTAATCTTATTTTTTCGGTCATATTTAACAATATATATGTGTGTATATCACGAAAATAAACACGTGATTAAGAATGTGACAATGTCAGACCACGGAGGAAAAATGAAACAGGAAATTTCCTTAAGTACTTTCGTATATTAAATACATCTTCAGAAGGTCATTTTACAGATCGAGTGATGGGTATAAATAGGCAGGAGAGAGTGGTGAAGTAAGGTGAGGTACAATACTTGGACAACGCAGAAGGCCCATTGGCCCATCAGATGCACCCAATTGGCCCATCCGATGTAGCCCAATGGCCCATCTGATACAGCAGACATACAAGCATAATGCATAGGTAATTATAACATAAAGAGGTAAATATATACAATAAATTAGTGAGACAAATGTTTTTCAATGATTCTACTTAAATCGCCCTTTAGCTGATCTATTAGAAATGGATCTAAGTTATATAGACCACTGCTAATATTCAAATTACTTTCTTTGGTGATCTGTATCAAAGCGGATTCAATTATGTTTCTGTTATAGGTGCTTTTACAATTTGTTATTGAAGACGCACTCTCCCAATCAATTTGGTGAGCTTTTTCTGACAAATGCACAAACAAAGCATTAGATAATTGGCCATGTCTTACAGAGTATTTATGTTGCGATATTCTACATTTTAAATCTTTAGATGTTTGCCCGACATAGAACTTATTACATTCCTTACAAGGTATTTTATAAATGACGCAATTATCACTACGAGGGCTGTTCCTTACTAATAGCTTACCAACAGTGTTTTCGTAGCTAAACATTACATCTATATTAAAAAGTTTCAAGGCCTTGACAATATTCTCAAACCCAGAGAAATATGGTAAACATAACACATTCTTTGGGCGAATCCTTTCACTGCATACATTATTATAATATGTACGACGAGCTTTGTTACGACAAACTTCCAAAAAATTCAGTGGGTAACAAAGCTTAAGACCAATCGAATCAATATTCTTAAATTCTTCGTCTAAGAATTCTGGACTCACAACTCGAAGAGCTCTTAAATACATTGAAGAAAAAAAAAAAAAAAAATTGAAAAAAAAATTTTTTACATTGTATTTATGCCCTGAAAAATAATGAACATAAGATAAATTGTTCGTAGGTTTTCTGTAAACACTAAACTTTAATGAAGAGTTTTCCCTATGAATAAGCACATCTCAGAATGGCAAACATTTATCAATTTCAGTCTCCATAGTAAATTTTATGGAGGTGACTTGGTCATTAAGTTTGGCTACAAATTCGTCTGTGTTTACATCTGAAGGCCAAATACACAAGATATCATCAACATATCTAAACCAAGGAATGATTCCAGGAGTTATTTCCAGGAGTAGGTTAGGTTAGGTTAGGTAGGTTAGGTAGACGAAAAAACATTAATTCATGAAAACTTGGCTTATTAGGCAAATCAGGCCTTGAATAGAAGGCTGAGAAGTGCGTTCTGGCTATTAGGTACGACATATATATATATATATATATATATATATATATATATATATATATATATATATATATATATATATATATATATATATATATATATATATATATATTTAGATATATATACAAAGCGACTCACCGGCTTGCTGACTCCTTATGTCCCTTGCACCTTCTGCCTGAAGTGTCCAAAGGAATTTGTTGACTTTCTGCGGGGAACATGGGCCACAGGGATAAGAGCCTCGTTGGACGTAGAATCACTGTTTACCAACGTACCTGTGGATGAAACAATCGGGATGATAGCGGACAGAATGTATCGTGATCAGGCCTGTACTCCTCTTGACATACCAGAAAACATTCTAAGGAAACTACTCCAAGCTTCTACTAAAGAGGCACCCTTCTTGAGCTCGGATGGGCACATGTATAAGCAAGTAGATGGGGTCGCCATGGGTTCTCCCCTTGGTGTCCTGTTTGCAAACTTCTACATGGGTACCATCGAACAAAAGGTCTTAGTCGACATGAACTTGAAACCGGCCATATACTGCACGTATGTTGATGACATTTTTACACAGGTACCTCATGTCAGACATCTGCAGGAGCTGAAGGAGGCATCTGAGCGGAATTCTGTGTTATGTTTCACTTACGAGATGGAGAAGGATGGGAAGCTGCTCTTTCTAGATGTAACCGTCATGGAAAGGGGCAGAGGTTTCCACACTGCAGTCTACACTAAGGAAACAAACATTGGAATGTGCCTCAATGCCAACAGTGACTGCCCAGACAGGTACAAGAGTAGTCTTTTTAACGCTTATGTCGACCGTGCTCTCAGCCACAGCTCAGGATGGAAGCAAGTCGATGAAGAACTCTGTAGGGTAAGGCAGGTCCTAGTCAACAACGACTTCTCAAATGGTTTCGTTGAAATCATAAGAAGGAAGGTGAAACGCCATGCAACCTCTGAAGAGACAACTAACACAACACCTATACTCCATATTAGACTATTTTATAGGAACTTCTTTTCCACAGCTCATAAAACGGAGGAAAGGGTCCTGAAAGATATTGTTAATAGAAACGTTATCCCTACAGACAAAAATCAGAAGATACAACTGACGATTTACTATAAAACCAAAAAAATTGCCTGCCTACTCATGAGAAACTCTTAAGACACACACACACACACACATATATATATATATATATATATATATATATATATATATATATATATATATATATATATATATATATATATATATATATATATATATATATATATATATATATATATATATATATATATATATATATAACTGAAAACTCACACCCCAGAAGTGACTCGAACCCATACTCCCAGAAGCAACGCAACTGGTATGTACAAGACGCCTTAATCCACTTGACCATCACGACCGGACAAAATGAGGTGATAGCCGAGGCTATTTGAACCACCCCACCGCCGGCACTCGGATAGTTATCTTGGGCATAGCATTTTACCAAATCACCTCATTCTTTGGGGCACACGTGAGGAACACAAATGCGAACAAGCCTGAATGGTCCCCAGGACATATGCAACTGAAAACTCACACCCCAGAAGTGACTCGAACCCATACTCCCAGAAGCAACGCAACTGGTATGTACAAGACGCCTTAATCCACTTGACCATCACGACCGGACAAAATGAGGTGATAGCCGAGGCTATTTGAACCACCCCACCGCCGGCACTCGGATAGTTATCTTGGGCATAGCATTTTACCAAATCACCTCATTCTTTGGGGCACACGTGAGGAACACAAATGCGAACAAGCCTGAATGGTCCCCAGGACATATGCAACTGAAAACTCACACCCCAGAAGTGACTCGAACCCATACTCCCAGAAGCAACGCAATTGGTATGTACAAGACGCCTTAATCCACTTGACCATCACGACCGGACAAAATGAGGTGATAGCCGAGGCTATTTGAACCACCCCACCGCCGGCACTCGGATAGTTATCTTGGGCATAGCATTTTACCAAATCACCTCATTCTTTGGGGCACACGTGAGGAACACAAATGCGAACAAGCCTGAATGGTCCCCAGGACATATGCAACTGAAAACTCACACCCCAGAAGTGACTCGAACCCATACTCCCAGAAGCAACGCAACTGGTATGTACAAGACGCCTTAATCCACTTGACCATCACGACCGGACAAAATGAGGTGATAGCCGAGGCTATTTGAACCACCCCACCGCCGGCCCTCGGATAGTTATCTTGGGCATAGCATTTTACCAAATCACCTCATTCTTTGGGGCACACGTGAGGAACACAAATGCGAACAAGCCTGAATGGTCCCCAGGACATATGCAACTGAAAACTCACACCCCAGAAGTGACTCGAACCCATACTCCCAGAAGCAACGCAACTGGTATGTACAAGACGCCTTAATCCACTTGACCATCACGACCGGACAAAATGAGGTGATAGCCGAGGCTATTTGAACCACCCCACCGCCGGCACTCGGATAGTTATCTTGGGCATAGCATTTTACCAAATCACCTCATTCTTTGGGGCACACGTGAGGAACACAAATGCGAACAAGCCTGAATGGTCCCCAGGACATATGCAACTGAAAACTCACACCCCAGAAGTGACTCGAACCCATACTCCCAGAAGCAACGCAACTGGTATGTACAAGACGCCTTAATCCACTTGACCATCACGACCGGACAAAATGAGGTGATAGCCGAGGCTATTTGAACCACCCCACCGCCGGCACTCGGATAGTTATCTTGGGCATAGCATTTTACCAAATCACCTCATTCTTTGGGGCACACGTGAGGAACACAAATGCGAACAAGCCTGAATGGTCCCCAGGACATATGCAACTGAAAACTCACACCCCAGAAGTGACTCGAACCCATACTCCCAGAAGCAACGCAACTGGTATGTACAAGACGCCTTAATCCACTTGACCATCACGACCGGACAAAATGAGGTGATAGCCGAGGCTATTTGAACCACCCCACCGCCGGCACTCGGATAGTTATCTTGGGCATAGCATTTTACCAAATCACCTCATTCTTTGGGGCACACGTGAGGAACACAAATGCGAACAAGCCTGAATGGTCCCCAGGACATATGCAACTGAAAACTCACACCCCAGAAGTGACTCGAACCCATACTCCCAGAAGCAACGCAACTGGTATGTACAAGACGCCTTAATCCACTTGACCATCACGACCGGACAAAATGAGGTGATAGCCGAGGCTATTTGAACCACAAGGCGTCTTGTACATACCAGTTGCGTTGCTTCTGGGAGTATGGGTTCGAGTCACTTCTGGGGTGTGAGTTTTCAGTTGCATATGTCCTGGGGACCATTCAGGCTTGTTCGCATTTGTGTTCCTCACGTGTGCCCCAAAGAATGAGGTGATTTGGTAAAATGCTATGCCCAAGATAACTATCCGAGTGCCGGCGGTGGGGTGGTTCAAATAGCCTCGGCTATCACCTCATTTTGTCCGGTCGTGATGGTCAAGTGGATTAAGGCGTCTTGTACATACCAGTTGCGTTGCTTCTGGGAGTATGGGTTCGAGTCACTTCTGGGGTGTGAGTTTTCAGTTGCATATGTCCTGGGGACCATTCAGGCTTGTTCGCATTTGTGTTCCTCACGTGTGCCCCAAAGAATGAGGTGATTTGGTAAAATGCTATGCCCAAGATAACTATCCGAGTGCCGGCGGTGGGGTGGTTCAAATAGCCTCGGCTATCACCTCATTTTGTCCGGTCGTGATGGTCAAGTGGATTAAGGCGTCTTGTACATACCAGTTGCGTTGCTTCTGGGAGTATGGGTTCGAGTCACTTCTGGGGTGTGAGTTTTCAGTTGCATATGTCCTGGGGACCATTCAGGCTTGTTCGCATTTGTGTTCCTCACGTGTGCCCCAAAGAATGAGGTGATTTGGTAAAATGCTATGCCCAAGATAACTATCCGAGTGCCGGCGGTGGGGTGGTTCAAATAGCCTCGGCTATCACCTCATTTTGTCCGGTCGTGATGGTCAAGTGGATTAAGGCGTCTTGTACATACCAGTTGCGTTGCTTCTGGGAGTATGGGTTCGAGTCACTTCTGGGGTGTGAGTTTTCAGTTGCATATGTCCTGGGGACCATTCAGGCTTGTTCGCATTTGTGTTCCTCACGTGTGCCCCAAAGAATGAGGTGATTTGGTAAAATGCTATGCCCAAGATAACTATCCGAGTGCCGGCGGTGGGGTGGTTCAAATAGCCTCGGCTATCACCTCATTTTGTCCGGTCGTGATGGTCAAGTGGATTAAGGCGTCTTGTACATACCAGTTGCGTTGCTTCTGGGAGTATGGGTTCGAGTCACTTCTGGGGTGTGAGTTTTCAGTTGCATATGTCCTGGGGACCATTCAGGCTTGTTCGCATTTGTGTTCCTCACGTGTGCCCCAAAGAATGAGGTGATTTGGTAAAATGCTATGCCCAAGATAACTATCCGAGTGCCGGCGGTGGGGTGGTTCAAATAGCCTCGGCTATCACCTCATTTTGTCCGGTCGTGATGGTCAAGTGGATTAAGGCGTCTTGTACATACCAGTTGCGTTGCTTCTGGGAGTATGGGTTCGAGTCACTTCTGGGGTGTGAGTTTTCAGTTGCATATGTCCTGGGGACCATTCAGGCTTGTTCGCATTTGTGTTCCTCACGTGTGCCCCAAAGAATGAGGTGATTTGGTAAAATGCTATGCCCAAGATAACTATCCGAGTGCCGGCGGTGGGGTGGTTCAAATAGCCTCGGCTATCACCTCATTTTGTCCGGTCGTGATGGTCAAGTGGATTAAGGCGTCTTGTACATACCAGTTGCGTTGCTTCTGGGAGTATGGGTTCGAGTCACTTCTGGGGTGTGAGTTTTCAGTTGCATATGTCCTGGGGACCATTCAGGCTTGTTCGCATTTGTGTTCCTCACGTGTGCCCCAAAGAATGAGGTGATTTGGTAAAATGCTATGCCCAAGATAACTATCCGAGTGCCGGCGGTGGGGTGGTTCAAATAGCCTCGGCTATCACCTCATTTTGTCCGGTCGTGATGGTCAAGTGGATTAAGGCGTCTTGTACATACCAGTTGCGTTGCTTCTGGGAGTATGGGTTCTAGTCACTTCTGGGGTGTGAGTTTTCAGTTGCATATGTCCTGGGGACCATTCAGGCTTGTTCGCATATATATATATATATATATATATATATATATATGTCGTACCTAGTAGCCAGAACGCACTTCTCAGCCTACTATGCAAGGCCCGATTTGCCTATTAAGCGAAGTTTTCATGAAATAATTGTTTTTCGACTACCTAACCTACCTAACCTAACCTAACCTAACATTTCGGCTACCTAACCTAACCTAACCTATAAAGATTGGTTAGGTTAGGTTAGGTAGGGTTGGTTAGGTTCGGTCATATATCTACGTTAATTTTAACTCCAATAAAAAAAAATTGATCTCATACATATTGAAATGGGTAGCTATATCATTTCATAAGAAAAAAATTAGAGAAAATATATTAATTCAGGAAAACTTGGCTTATTAGGCAAATCGGGCCTTGCATAGTAGGCTGAGAAGTGCGTTCTGGCTACTAGGTACGACATATATATATATATATATATATATATATATATATGTCGTACCTAATAGCCAGAACGTACTTCTCAGCCTACTATGCAAGGCCCGATTTGCCTAATAAGCCAAGTTTTCATGAATTAATTGTTTTTCGACTACCTAACCTACCTAACCTAACCTAACCTAACTTTTTCGGCTACCTAACCTAACCTAACCTATAAAGATAGGTTAGGTTAGGTTAGGTAGGGTTGGTTAGGTTCGGTCATATATCTACGTTAATTTTAACTCCAATAAAAAAAAATTGACCTCATACATAATGAAATGGGTAGCTTTATCATTTCATAAGAAAAAAAATAGAGAAAATACATTAATTCAAGAAAACTTGGCTTATTAGGCAAATCGGGCCCTGCATAGTAGGCTGAGAAGTACGTTCTGGCTATTAGGTACGACATATATATATATATATATATATATATATATATATATATATATATATATATATATATATATATATATATATATATATATATATATATTTATATATATATTTATATATATATATATATATATATATATATATATATATATATATATATATATATATATATATATATATATATATGTATGTATGTATATATATATGTCGTACCTAGTAGCCAGAACGCACTTCTCAGCCTACTAAGCAAGGCCCAATTTGCCTAATAAGCCAAGTTTTCATGAATTAATGTTTTTTCGACTACCTAACCTACCTAACCTAACTTTTTCGGCTACCTAACCTAACCTAACCTATAAAGATAGGTTAGGTTAGGTTAGGTAGGGTTGGTTAGGTTCGGTCATATATCTACGTTAATTTTAACTCCAATAAAAAAAATTGACCTCAAACATAATCAAATGGGTAGCTTTATCATTTCATAAGAAAAAAATTAGAGAAAATATATTAATTCAGGAAAACTTGGTTTATTAGGCAAATCGGGCCTTGCATATTAGGCTGAGAAGTGCGTTCTGGCTACTAGGTACGACATATATATATATATATATATATATATATATATATATATATATATATATATATATATATATATATATATATATATATATATATTTATATATATATATATATATATATATATATATATATATATATATATATATATATATATATGTATATATATATATATATATATATATATGTCGTACCTAGTAGCCAGAACACACTTCTCAGCCTACTATGCAAGGCCCGATTTGCCTAATAAGCCAAGTTTTCCTCAATTAATATATTTTCTCTAACTTTTTTCTTATGAAATGATAAAGCTAACCATTTTATTATGTATGAGGTAATTTTTTTTTTATTGGAGTTAAAATTAACGTAGATATATGACCGAACCTAACCAACCCTACCTAACCTAACCTAACCTATCTTTATAAGTTAGGTTAGGTAGCCGAAAAAGTTAGGTTAGGTTAGGTTAGGTAGGTTAGGTAGTCAAAAAACAATTAATTCATGAAAACTTGGCTTATTAGGCAAATCGGACCTTGTATAGTAGGCTGAGAAGGGCGTTCTGGCTATTAGGTACGACATATATATATATATATATATATATATATATATATATATATATATATATATATATATATATATATATATATATATATGTCGTACCTAGTAGCCAGAACTAACTTCTCAGCCTACTATTCAAGGCCCGATTTGCCTAATAAGCCAAGTTTTCCTGAATTAATATATTTACTATAATTTTTTTCTTATGAAATGATAAACCAACCCTTATCTCTATGTATGAGGTCAATTTTTTTTTATTGGAGTTAAAATTAACGTAGCTATATGACCGAACCTAACCAACCCTACCTAACCTAACCTAACCTATATTTATAGGTAAGGTTAGGTTAGGTAGCCAAAAAAAGCTAGGTTAGGTTAGGTTAGGTAGGTTAGGTAGACGAAAAAACATTAATTCATGAAAACTTGGCTTATTAGGCAAATCTGGCCTTGAATAGAAGGCTGAGAAGTGCGTTCTGGCTATTAGGTACGACATATATATATATATATATATATATATATATATATATATATATATATATATATATATATATATATATATATATATATATATATATATATATATATATATATATATATATATATATATTTAGATATATATACAAAGCGACTCACCGGCTTGCTGACTCCTTATGTCCCTTGCACCTTCTGCCTGAAGTGTCCAAAGGAATTTGTTGACTTTCTGCGGGGAACATGGGCCACAGGGATAAGAGCCTCGTTGGACGTAGAATCACTGTTTACCAACGTACCTGTGGATGAAACAATCGGGATGATAGCGGACAGAATGTATCGTGATCAGGCCTGTACTCCTCTTGACATACCAGAAAACATTCTAAGGAAACTACTCCAAGCTTCTACTAAAGAGGCACCCTTCTTGAGCTCGGATGGGCACATGTATAAGCAAGTAGATGGGGTCGCCATGGGTTCTCCCCTTGGTGTCCTGTTTGCAAACTTCTACATGGGTACCATCGAACAAAAGGTCTTAGTCGACATGAACTTGAAACCGGCCATATACTGCACGTATGTTGATGACATTTTTACACAGGTACCTCATGTCAGACATCTGCAGGAGCTGAAGGAGGCATCTGAGCGGAATTCTGTGTTATGTTTCACTTACGAGATGGAGAAGGATGGGAAGCTGCTCTTTCTAGATGTAACCGTCATGGAAAGGGGCAGAGGTTTCCACACTGCAGTCTACACTAAGGAAACAAACATTGGAATGTGCCTCAATGCCAACAGTGACTGCCCAGACAGGTACAAGAGTAGTCTTTTTAACGCTTATGTCGACCGTGCTCTCAGCCACAGCTCAGGATGGAAGCAAGTCGATGAAGAACTCTGTAGGGTAAGGCAGGTCCTAGTCAACAACGACTTCTCAAATGGTTTCGTTGAAATCATAAGAAGGAAGGTGAAACGCCATGCAACCTCTGAAGAGACAACTAACACAACACCTATACTCCATATTAGACTATTTTATAGGAACTTCTTTTCCACAGCTCATAAAACGGAGGAAAGGGTCCTGAAAGATATTGTTAATAGAAACGTTATCCCTACAGACAAAAATCAGAAGATACAACTGACGATTTACTATAAAACCAAAAAAATTGCCTGCCTACTCATGAGAAACTCTTAAGACACACACACACACACACACATATATATATATATATATATATATATATATATATATATATATATATATATATATATATATATATATATATATATATATATATATATATATATAAATATATATATATATATATATATGTCGTACCTAGTAGCCAGAACGCACTTCTCAGCCTACTATGCAAGGCCCGATTTGCCTATTAAGCGAAGTTTTCATGAAATAATTGTTTTTCGACTACCTAACCTACCTAACCTAACCTAACCTAACATTTCGGCTACCTAACCTAACCTAACCTATAAAGATTGGTTAGGTTAGGTTAGGTAGGGTTGGTTAGGTTCGGTCATATATCTACGTTAATTTTAACTCCAATAAAAAAAAATTGATCTCATACATATTGAAATGGGTAGCTATATCATTTCATAAGAAAAAAATTAGAGAAAATATATTAATTCAGGAAAACTTGGCTTATTAGGCAAATCGGGCCTTGCATAGTAGGCTGAGAAGTGCGTTCTGGCTACTAGGTACGACATATATATATATATATATATATATATATATATGTCGTACCTAATAGCCAGAACGTACTTCTCAGCCTACTATGCAAGGCCCGATTTGCCTAATAAGCCAAGTTTTCATGAATTAATTGTTTTTCGACTACCTAACCTACCTAACCTAACCTAACCTAACTTTTTCGGCTACCTAACCTAACCTAACCTATAAAGATAGGTTAGGTTAGGTTAGGTAGGGTTGGTTAGGTTCGGTCATATATCTACGTTAATTTTAACTCCAATAAAAAAAAATTGACCTCATACATAATGAAATGGGTAGCTTTATCATTTCATAAGAAAAAAAATAGAGAAAATACATTAATTCAAGAAAACTTGGCTTATTAGGCAAATCGGGCCCTGCATAGTAGGCTGAGAAGTACGTTCTGGCTATTAGGTACGACATATATATATATATATATATATATATATATATATATATATATATATATATATATATATATATATATATATATATATATATATATTTATATATATATTTATATATATATATATATATATATATATATATATATATATATATATATATATATATATATATATGTATGTATGTATATATATATGTCGTACCTAGTAGCCAGAACGCACTTCTCAGCCTACTAAGCAAGGCCCAATTTGCCTAATAAGCGAAGTTTTCATGAAATAATTGTTTTTCGACTACCTAACCTAACCTAACCTAACATTTCGGCTACCTAACCTAACCTAACCTATAAAGATTGGTTAGGTTAGGTTAGGTAGGGTTGGTTAGGTTCGGTCATATATCTACGTTAATTTTAACTCCAATAAAAAAAAATTGATCTCATACATATTGAAATGGGTAGCTATATCATTTCATAAGAAAAAAATTAGAGAAAATATATTAATTCAGGAAAACTTGGCTTATTAGGCAAATCGGGCCTTGCATATTAGGCTGAGAAGTGCGTTCTGGCTACTAGGTACGACATATATATATATATATATATATATATATATATATATATATATATATATATATATATATATATATATATATATATATATATATATGTCGTACCTAGTAGCCAGAACTCACTTTTTGGCCTACTATTCAAGGCCCGATTTGCCTAATAAGCCAAGTTTTCCTGAATTAATATATTTTCTCTAATTTTTTTCTTATGAAATGATAAATCAACCCATTTCATTATGTATGAGGTCAATTTTTTTTTATTGGAGTTAAAATTAACGTAGATATATGACCGAACCTAACCAACCCTACCTAACCTAACCTAACCTATCTTTATAGGTTAGGTTTGGTTAGGTATCCGAAAAAGTTAGGTTAGGTTAGGTTAGATAGGTTAGGTAGTCGAAAAACAATTAATTCATGAAAACTTGGCTTATTAGGCAAATCGGGCCTTGCATAGTAGGCTGAGAAGTGCGTTCTGGCTACTAGGTACGACATATATATATATATATATATATATATATATATATATATATATATATATATATATATATATATATATATATATATATATATATATATATATATTTATATATATATATATATATATATATATATATATATATATATATATATATATATATATATATATATATATATATATATATATATATATGTCGTACCTAGTAGCCAGAACGCACTTCTCAGCCTACTATGCAAGGCCTAATTTGCCTAATAAGCCAAGTTTTCATGAATTGATGTTTTTTCGACTACCTAACCTAACCTAACCTAACTTTTTCGGCTACCTAACCTAACCTAACCTATAAAGATAGGTTAGGTTAGGTAGGGTTGGTTAGGTTCGGTCATATATCTACGTTAATTTTAACTCCAATAAAAAAAAATTGACCTCATACATAATGGAATGGGAAGCTTTATCATTTCATAAGAAAAAAAATAGAGAAAATCTATTAATTAAGGAAAACTTGGCTTATTAGGCAAATTGGGCCTTGCATAGTAGGCTGAGAAGTGCGTTCTGGCAACTAGGTACGACATATATATATATATATATATATATATATATATATATATATATATATATATATATATATATATATATATATATATATATATATATATATATATGTCGTACCTAGTAGCCAGAACACACTTCTCTGCCTACTATTCAAGGCCCGATTTGCCTAATAAGCCAAGTTTTCATGAATTAATATAGTTCCTCTAATTTTTTTCTTATGAAATGATAAAGCTACCCCTTTCATTATGTATGAGGTCAATTTTTTTTTATTTGAGTTAAAATTAACGTAGATATATGACCGAACCTAACCAACCCTACCTAACCTAACCTAACCTATCTTTATAGGTTAGGTTAGGTTAGGTAGCCGAAAAAGTTAGGTTAGGTTAGGTTAGGTAGGTTAGGTTGTCGAAAAAACATTAATTCATGAAAACTTGGCTTATTAGGCAAATCGGGCCTTGCATAGTAGGCTGAGAAGTGCGTTCTGGCTATTAGATACGACATATATATATATATATATATATATATATATATATATATATATATATATATATATATATATATATATATATATATATGTCGTACCTAGTAGCCAGAACGCACTTCTCAGCCTACTATGCAAGGCCCGATTTGCCTAATAAGCCAAGTTTTCCTGAATTAATATATTTTCTCTATTTGTTTTGTTATGAAATGATAAAGCTACCCATTTCATTATGTATGAGGTCAATTTTTTTTATTCAAGTTAAAATTAAGGTAGATATATGACCGAACCTAACCAACCCTACCTAACCTAACCTAACCTATCTTTATAGGTTAGGTTAGGTTAGGTAGCCGAAAAAGTTAGGTTAGGTTAGGTTAGATAGGTTAGGTTCTCGAAAAACAATTAATTCATGAAAACTTGGCTTATTAGGCAAATCGGGCCTTGCATAGTAGGCAGAGAAGTGCGTTCTGGCTATTAGGTACGACATATATATATATATATATATATATATATATATATATATATATATATATATATATATATATGTATATATATATATATATATATATATATGTATTTATATTTGTCACTACCCCGCCGGCACTTGGATGGTAATCTTGTCATAGCATTTTATCAAATCACCTCATTCTTTGGGACACACGTGAGGAACACAAATGCGAACAAGCCTGAATGGAGTCATATATATATATAATATATATATATATAGAAAATTCGTGTTACAATTGTTAATCTTACTTTTTCAGTCATATTTAATAATAATAATATATATATATATATATATATATATATATATATATATATATATATATATATATATATATATATATATATATATATATGTCGTACCTAGTAGCCAGAACTCACTTCTCAGCCTACTATGCAAGGCCCGTTTTGCCTAATAAGCCAAGTTTTCATGAATTAATATATTTTCCCTAATTTTTTCCTTATGAAATGTTAAAGCTACCCATTTCATTATGTATGAGGTCAGTTTTATTTTATTGGAGTTAAAATTAAGGTAGATATATGACCGAACCTAACCAACCCTACCTAACCTAACCTAACCTATCTTTATAGGTTAGGTTAGGTTAGGTAGCCGAAAAAGTTAGGTTAGGTTAGGTTAGGTAGGTTAGGTAGTCGAAAAACAATTAATTCACGAAAACTTGGCTTATTAGGCAAAACGGGCCTTGCATAGTAGGCTGAGAAGTGCGTTCTGGCTACTAGGTACGACATATATATATATATATATATATATATATATATATATATATATATATATATATATATATATATATATATATATATATATATATATGGAAGGGAGTACCACCTCTGGCTGGACGAAGGGGGACCCATTGCCTCGGAGGAAACCACACATAACGCATTGGAGGTAATGTAGGTCCCCTCCAATACAGTTTCTGTGTGCTTTTCTCCTACCACCCCCTTCCCTTTTTTTTTTTCCTTTATTGTGTATTTAAAGGTTACAAAACATACAAGACAAATGCCTAAAGGTTATGGATCCTCATATATATATATATATATATATATATATATATATATATATATATATATATATATATATATATATATATATATATATATATATATATATATATATATATATATATATATATATATATATATATATATATATATATATATATGTCGTACCTAGTAGCCAGAACGCACTTCTCTGCCTAATATGCAAGGCCCGATTTGCCTAATAAGCCAAGTTTTCCCGAATTAATATATTTTCTCAATTTTTTTCCTTATGAAATGATAAAGCTACCCATTTCATTATGTGTGAGGTCAATTTTTTTTTGTTGGAGTTAAAATTAACATAGATATATGACCGAACCTAACCAACCCTACCTAACCTAACCTAACCTATCTTTATAGGTTAGGTTAGGTTAGGTAACCGAAAAAGTTAGGTTAGGTTAGGTTAGGTAGGTTACGTAGTCGAAAAACATTTAATTCATGAAAACTTGGCTTATTAGGCAAATCGGGCCTTGCATAGCAGGCTCAGAAGTGCGTTCTGACTACTCTGATTAATGCCCTATTAATGCCACCTCTGCCTCGCAGAGGTGGCATTAATAGGGTA
Source organism: Procambarus clarkii (assembly GCF_040958095.1). Classification (NCBI taxonomy): domain Eukaryota; kingdom Metazoa; phylum Arthropoda; class Malacostraca; order Decapoda; family Cambaridae; genus Procambarus; species Procambarus clarkii. The sequence continues at coordinate 22,511,609 of NC_091157.1, read as the reverse complement.
TTAATTTCATCAACACAAGACAGGTCACGAAACAATGGGTATTGAATAGAAGTGATTGTAGAAAGCCTATTGGTCCATATTTCTTGATGCTTCTATATTGGAGCGGAGTCTTGAGGTGGGTAGAATATAGTTGTGCATTAATTGGCTGTTGATTGCTGGTGTTGACTTCTTGATGTGTAGTGCCTCGCAAACGTCAAGCCGCCTGCTATCGCTGTATCTATCGATGATTTCTGTGTTGTTTACTAGGATTTCTCTGGCGATGGTTTGGTTGTGGGAAGAGATTATATGTTCCTTAATGGAGCCCTGTTGCTTATGCATCGTTAAACGCCTAGAAAGAGATGTTGTTGTCTTGCCTATATACTGGGTTTTTTGGAGCTTACAGTCCCCAAGAGGGCATTTGAAGGCATAGACGACGCTAGTCTCTTTTAAAGCGTTCTGTTTTGTGTCTGGAGAGTTTCTCATGAGTAGGCTGGCCGTTTTTCTGGTTTTATAGTAAATCATCAGTTGTATCCTCTGATTTTTGTCTGTAGGGATAACGTTTCTATTAACAATATCTTTCAGGACCCTTTCCTCCGTTTTATGAGCTGTGGAAAAGAAGTTCCTGTAAAATAGTCTGATAGGGGGTATAGGTGTTGTGTTAGTTGTCTCTTCAGAGGTTGCATGGCGTTTCACTTTCCTTCTTATGATGTCTTCGACGAAACCATTGGAGAAGACGTTGTTGACTAGGACCTGACTTACCCTACAGAGTTCTTCGTCGACTTGCTTCCATTCTGAGTTGTGGCTGAGAGCACATATATATATATATATATATATATATATATATATATATATATATATATATATATATATATATATATATATATATATATATATATATATATATATATATATATATATATATATATAAGAAACATTAGAAATATCGAGAAAATTCGTGTTAGAATTATTAATCTTACTTTTTCGGTCATATTTATAATATATATATATATATATATATATATATATATATATACATATATATATATATATATATATATATATATATATATATATATACATATATATATATATATATATATATATATATATATATATATATATATATATATATATATATATATATATATATATATATATATATATATTTATATATATATATATATATATTGTGACGATGATCTCTTTCAAGAGAGATTGAGCCTGCTCTTCCCTACATATTTACGTCTTTCAAGTACAAGATACTATATTGAAGATACGTCCACCAGTATCGCCAAACGTTTTGCCCAGGAAGCAAAACGTACCATGCACAACCCGACACACCGGCTATCGCCCGCCGTCAACCAGCAAACTACTCATTCTCCGCCTGCCTGTTGCTGATTGGCTGGTGTCTCGCCACACCTGCACTCACGCAACTACATGAGTCGACGTCTGGGCCAGCAGCACGCCGTCTCCTCAGAATATCTCTGTGCTCCTTGGAGTTGACATCTCTCTATAGTAGACAAGCCTCGGCTGTCATAAACTAAGGAAGGTGGCAGCTTGAAGCCAGTATTCTCAGCACCTCGCCTCATTTGATTTATTTTACTTGCACTTACTTGTCTTAGAGTAACCTTTTCACTGCCATTAATTATTCATGTTGTTTTGTTTGTTGACTTGTTTTGAATTTTACGAGATTGTCTTTATTCATATCTTGTTTTCTAGAGTAATTAAAATTTCATTGTTTATACTTTGTGTTTTGTGTGTCTTCCCATTACCTTACCACAGACAAAAGGACAAACTTCTCTTTTTTTTTTGTTATGTGACGAGGCCCTGCCCCCAGCTTTTGAAACAGCCGAACACCAACGCTTTACCGTCACATTACCACACACACATATATATATATATATATATATATATATATATATATATATATATATATATATATATATATATATATATATATATATATATATATATATATATATATATATATATATATATATATATATATATATATATATATATATATATATATATATATATATATATATATATATATATATATATATATATATATATATATATATAATATATATATATATATATATATATATATATATATATATATACTTCTCCAGAACACACTTCTCAGCCTACTATGCAAGGCCCGATTTGCCTAATAAGCCACGTTTTCATGAATTAATTGTTTTTCGACTACCTAACCTACCTAACCTAACCTAACCTAACTTTTTCGACTACCTAACCTAACCTTAGGTTAGGTTAGGACCTAAACCATGAAGCTTACTAGAGCATGAATAGTGGGTGCTCAACATTGCTAACAGAATTATTTGCCCTGAAGGAGGTAATAAACTATACCATTGAGAATAATTTACATGATGTCACCATTCATACCGACTCTAAATCTTCGCTCCAGGCATTGTTATCCAGTCAGCACAGACAAATTATGCAACTCCTCACAGAAATTCAACATATAGGAAAAGAAGCCCATAATCTAGGGCTGTCAATCACCTTAAATTGGATACCAAGTCATATTGGCATAGATGATAATGAAAAGGCAGACTCACTAGCAAAAACTGCCACTGCTCTACCTGTTGTACAGGTTCAAATACCTCCAAGTTTTTCACAGATTAAGGAGCAAATCAAGAAGAAAATATTCTCAACTATCAAAAGTCGCCACAGAGCCATAGTAGCGGAGGGAAGATCCACTGTGATATGGTACGAACAAGCCACAGGTTACTCCTCTTTCAAGCCTGGCAAAAATATATCCAGAGACATTGCAGTAGCCATATACAGACTCAGTCTTGGTTACAAGTGCTGCTGGGAGGTAATGAACCCAATATTTAAAGAGTGTCACATCTGTGAAACTGAAGCAGAGGCGCCACTATTGCACTACTTACTGGAATATGAAGCTAATGAAGCCCTGCACATCAAACTCAACATTAATCCAAAGACAGCATCTACATTATATGCATATTCCACCGCCACTACATTGATTAGAAAAGCCGTTGAGGAATGGGACTCACTAGTGAGCATTCTGCATCTACATCCACCACCAAGATAATGTTAATAAAACAAGACTAAAACCAGTGCACTAAAAAAGAAGCGATAAACAAACAGGGAAAAAGGAGGAATCCCCTCCTCCATTTTAAACCTAGACCCAAATATCACAGAAACAAGGTTATCGCAAATAACCGAACTCAATTACGGGCTCACCATAGCCCGTGCTACATGGACACTTCGTTCTGAGTAGCTGAATCTGAAACAACACAAATGTAGAAACCTCAGTGCAGACAGGATTAGAGGAAGAAAGGTGGCACAGAATCCTTACAGCATGTGAAGAAGTCTCTGACACTAATACCCATTTCACACTGGATGAGCTCAATCGGGCTGAGAAAAACTCCATGGATACATCCAATGGAGACGACAAAATAACCTATAAAATGATTAGAAACCTCGGCCCAGAGGGAGACGCTGAATACCTAAGGTTAATTAATTTAGCCTGGACTTCTCAAACTAGACCTACAGCTTGGAATAGAGCAGATATAGTGCCGATCCCAAAACCCAAAGATCCAGCTAATCCCAGGCCCATCTCTCTCCAAAGCTGTGCAGTCAAAACGGCTGACAGAATGGCACTCGACAGACTGGAGTGGAAATGCCTAAACTGCACCATGATATGTATGCCTATAGAAGAAGGGATGGCACAGTGGAATGTATTACAACTCTGTTAACCCACTTGAATGACAGACCAAGATTGCTGATATTCCTGGACCTCGAGAAAGCCTTTGAACTGGCTAGCGCCCCAGCTATTCTCTGCTGCCTCATCGACAGAGAGGTCAAAGGCAACCTGCTCGCCTGGACCATAAACTGTCTCATAAACAGAGACGCAAGAGTAAAACTTCATGGCACAGTATCTGAATACAAAATACATGTAAATGGTACACCGCAAGGAGGTATTCTCAGCCCCTTTCTCTTCAACTGTTTAATGGAATGAATAATGAGGTTGAAACTCCCACATCACTGCAGGCTGCTAAACTACGCGGACGACTTTGTCATCATCATAAAAGGAAGGGATGTGGCGCGCCTTGCACCCAAATGCTTAGACTGCATCAGTAAAGAGGCAAAACAGATTGGTATTAAACTCAACCCCTCAAAGACAAAAGCCATGCCCATAAAAATAGCGAAGCCCAACATCCAACTCACAGTACAGGGTCAACCAATTGAATGGGTCGACACCTGTCTGTATCTAGGAATAATCCTGGACACACATGAATTTTAATGTTGAGGTCACTTACTTGAGAGAGCGAACTGCGGCCCGGACGGCAATCCTCAGGCCGCTAACCTCCCTCTCTGGAGGAGCCAATCTGCAAGTCCTTCGTACATACTATGTAGAGGCAGTCAGAGCAGTGATCGACTATGCCGCACCCACACTCACAAGTCTATCACACCAACAGTAGAAAAAGCTTGAAGTTGCCCAAAATAATGCTATGAGAGCCGCACTGGGGCTCCCATGTGGACCAGGCTTGAAACTCTAAGACTGGAAACGGATTTGCCCTCTCTACAAGAAAGAATATCACAAAGAACAGCTACATTTATCAGTAAGATAAATATTTCTCCTGAGCCAATCCCAGTACGGCAGGCCTTTGTTGTTGGAATTGGCCAAAACAATGGAAACTGCAAGAACAACTACAAACAATGGCTGAAACTGCAAACAATGGCTGCAAGGGCAGGAAATGTCCTAAACAAAATACATTTAAAAAGCCTGATTCTTGATAGAGAGGGTGATCAACCACACCCAAATTACACTTCTTCCACGCCGTGGGAAGAGCCTACTTTCGAAATAGTAACAGAAAGTCTCCCAATGAAAAAGGCTGCCTATGATCTAACAATCCTAAGGCGCATATTAAAATAGCAAATGTACAGATTGCAGTAGCAGGAACCACCCACATCTTCACAGACGGATCGGTTGACACAGAATATGAGAGCGCTGGCGCTACTCTTTGCACGGCTAGCGTACAGGCATTTTGAAGGCTGTGAGGACTAGTATCATCAACCCAAACTGAGCTATTTGCCATACAACAGGCATTTGCATATTCGCATATAGGGAAATAGCAGTTAGGTTATATAGACTACGTCTAGGTTACAGATGCAACTGGAAGATTGGTGAACCACGACAGAGAGAGAGTGCATCTTCTGCCAAACTGTCACAGAAAAGCCATTACTTCACTATCTTCTGGAATGTGAAGCAACCAACGACCTTAGAATAGCTTTAAGAGTCCCTGAATCTTGCAGTGGCCACCCCCGAAGCCATCAACACTGCCACTCATCTGGTCAAAAAAGGTGTCCAGCCGCTTGACACCCTCATAAAGACTGTCAAGCAGTATATAGCCCCGCGATAACAGCTTGACGATTTAATGCATCCTCAGAATACTGAAAACAATTACTGAATAAAAAATTGTACCACTTACGGGCTCTTCATGCCCGTGTCAACTCTTGGGTGGCTTAATCTTTATCAATCAATCAATTTGTAGAAACCGGCAACATAGCACCGCTCCTGTGCCAGGTAAGTCCACTATGGGCTAACCATAGCCCGTGCTACTTGCCCCGCTCCTGTGCTACTTTCCCTGCTCCTGTGCCAGGTAAGTTATAGCTCACCATAGCCCGTGCTACTTGGAACATGTTCCGAGTAGCTGAATCTATTACAACATGTAGAAACCACACAATTGTGTCTTCAGCAGAAGCAGCAAGGATGAAGGTCCTCGTCCTATTGGTCCTGGTGGCTGTCAGCTTCGCCTTCCCACTGCGTCTGGGAAGGAGAGTCGAATATCAAATAAATGCAGCATCTTTGCAAAATTCTGGATAGTCCTCACACCCAGCAGACCCAGAGTCAACCATATCGTCGCAGCTAGCAGACCTAGAGTCCAACATGACGTCGCAGTCAGAAGACCTAGAGTCCATCATGACGTCGCAGCCAGAAGACCTAGAGTCCAACATGACGTCGCAGCCAGCAGAACTAGAGTCCCAGATGTCCTTGCAGACAGCGGACCCATAGTCCAACATGACGTCGCAACCAGCAGACCCAGAGTCCAAGATATTCTTGCAGCCAGCAGACCTAAAGTCCCAGATGTTCTTGCAGCCAGCAGACCCAGAGGCCAACATGACGTCGCAGCCAGCAATCCAAAACAGCAAGTTAAGGGTCCTCTGGTAGGCAAAAAGTTCTCCTAAGGTTTCAAAACGTCATGAAAACCGTTAATTGGAAGTTTCCTCCTCACGTAATCCGAGAAAGCCGGAGGACTCAAAACAGAAAACGGGACAGTACGTCACATTCGTGAGCCGATTTCATTTCAAATTACGTCCATTTTAGGCCATAAAACGCATACCAGCGAAAAGAGATGTTTAAAGATTATAAAGACGGGTTGATTGACTATACCCATGAGACCGAAACGTCGTCGTCCCTTCACTTTCTAGTGTGGTTTGGGCTACTTACCTGTGCTTTGCTTAAAATATTTTTAAATTTGCATATTTAAGTTATATTTTGAACCCACATCGAAATTCCATCTCACATCACCCATCTTAAGTCGATGGATTGTCTCTTCCGGACAACCCACCAGCCCAATACCTCTGTAGAGTTCTTATACTCTTGTCAGAAGATCACTTTGTACGCTTCTTGCATTTGGAGAGGGGCTCAGCGTCACATTTTTAGGGGATGCGGCTCCAACACTAGCCTCGTTGTCATGTGCATACATACACACACTTGAGCTGTCGTGAATCCCCACTCTCTCCTTGGTTGGTATGATCTTCTCAATTACTTTTTCTGAATTATTATTCTGTACTACCCTGCCCACAGATGTGGTGTTTTCTCTCTCTCTCTCTTCTATTTCCTGGGAGGCCTCACTAGGACAAGGGCAAACACATGTTCATTACAAACATTTAATGACTATACAGAACATATATAAAGCATTCATATACATTATATAAGTATATAAACTTCAACACCTTATGATATTTTAACCTGGATGCAAACCAATACCATCAGGACTCTATCAGCTGCTAATACCAAGTGGTAGCCCAACTCCTGGCTCGCCAATTATGCTACTAATCTCACCAAGTGATTCAAATCTTATAAGACAACTAGCTGTACCCGCCACGCGTTGCTGTGACTCAGTCTGGTTAAATGGGAAAGAAAGAAAGGAGAAAGCATACGTTTCTAATATGTTTAATTTCACAGTGCTTGTGGGTATACAATATTTGTTTTTATTGTTCCATTGTCTGTAGAGATATAGATATTGTCTGGCTTGCCGAATCTAAAACACGCAACATATATTTGTCCATGTGAGACGCAATCCGTTTTTAGATATAAACTGCACAATTCTACAGAATTACCCTGAGCTTTGTTAATAGTGATTGCAAATGCCAATCGAATTGGAAATTACAATCTCTTAAAATGAACGATGTACAGTCTGCCTATTGTAGTTTGTTTGAATGTGCCAGGTTGTCCATTGACTCCCCCTCCTCGTTTGCGTCGTTTTAATGATTTTCTACTGGCATTCCATGTGTAATACGTAGGCACTTCCGAATACAGCACTGTTTTCGCAAACGCATCCTTTTGACATAACGTGAAGAAAGCAGTTAACTTTGTAGCCGGTGTTTATAGTTGTTTGTTGCATATTTCCCACTGTAAAATAAACGTGTTGTCCATTTTTTTGTTTTCAAAACAAAAACAAAATATACTAACGAAATATTTCAATTCAAACACAGATTAATCGACAGCTCAATTTCACCACCAGATGCACTGATGAACTGAAAATTAAGAAGAACAGTAAAAAAACGAAATGAAAAAGAAAGAAATAAACTATATCCACGAAATGAACGGTATGGTAAACAACACAGCTCAATTCCAATGCAATGTCACACAAAATAATTAAATCAAAATGAAAATAAAATAAAATCTATGAAAATTGAATTTATCAATGCAATCGGAAACATTGAAATGGATTCGTAACATATTTTGTATTGCGTGTGTTGCTCTGCGTGCAACAGATGGCGCTGTTTAAAAAAATTAAATTTTTACACCTTCCACAGGTGTGGCATCTAAACTGTAGGTATATAAAAACATGCACGTATTCAAATGGAATGTTGTGCCAAAATTTCAAAGCAATTGGTGGAAAACTCTCGGAGATTATAGTGTGTGTTGCTCTTACGTCCTACAGATGGCGCTGTTTTTCCAAAAAAGCAAAAATCTTCCTGTCACCGGTGAGGCATGTATATAGCAAGCATATAAAAACACTCGTCTGTTCTAATGCAACGTTGTGTCAAAACTTTAAAGCAATCGGTAAAGAGGTTTAAAAGATTTCCCTCACATGAAAAACATGAAAAAAAGAAGTTTTTCAAAAATAGCATGTTTTTTTCCCATCACAGACGTGACATCTATATAGTATGTATATAAAAATCAGCTCGGATGCGAATGGAACATTGTGTGAAAATCTTAAAGCAATCGGTGAAGAACTTTCGGAGATTAGCGATTTTGAACAAACGAACATTTCCATTTTTATTTATATAGACTAGCTGTACCCGCCACGCGTTGCTGTGGCTTAGTCTGGTTAAATGGGAAAGAAAGAAAAGAGAAAGCATACGTTTCTAATATGTTTAATTTCACAATGCTTCTGGGTATACAATATTTTTTCTATTGTTCCATTGCCTGTGAAGATATAGATATTTTGGTTTGCTGACTTTAGAATACGCAATATATAATTGTCCATGTGAGAAGCAATCCTGTTTTTAGATATAAACTGCACAATTCTAAAGATTGACCCTGAGCTTTGTTGATGGTGATTGCAAATACCAATCGAATTGGAAATTACAATCTCTTAAAATGAAATGGCATATCTGTTGGAATCATAGGAATGCGAGGAATAAGGACATCTTCACTTTGAAAGGTCTTGTCAAGATTGTTGTTTCTACGACGTCGATGATTAATTTTTTTACAGCAAGGCACGTGGCGTTACAAAGTTTTGGCTTGTTGATATTTCGCAACATGATAATTGGCACGCCGATTTTCAATTGCCGTACATGTGACGTATCCCTGGCAGATCAAGTAAATTAAATATTTCTGTTGGATAATTAACCGCTTCATCTGCTTCCACAACAGTGGCGACGGACTTATATGTGGCTACCTCGCTTTGGATGTTAGACTAAATAATATTAAGCTCCAAGACGTCTTTGTTCTTGGCCGCAAGAATAGCTCGTTCACTCTGTTGGATATTTCCAACATCGAATACAGCATTGTTGTATTCTCATTACTTATTACTAACCATACTTAATATTGTAGTAAGTAAAATTAACAACTCGTAGAATTCTCCTGTACTAATAATTCATCTGTGCATTAGGCTAGAATTCTCACGTCACCTGACGCCAGTATTGCGTCAGATTTCTTTACAGTAAAACACATTATATTCAATTTGTGTGAGAATTAAATACGATTCTCCATAATTAAAGCATTCTGTATGACAACTGATTGCAGACGAATTGTTCTCTAACTAAAAGCCGAATAGAGCGTTAGAATCATAGCGTCTACCTCGCGGTAGTGTTAACGTCATCAATGAATGCCATGGGGAGACATTAATTCCTCTCCCTTATATATTTACTATTCTTAAATAGGTAAATAATAATATTTCGTTCCTCTAAATAATAAACCAGTCCAGTCTTTAGAGTTGCAAGCGCGAATGCGAGAAATATTAATGTTCAAGACAATAATTTGTGTCATGAACGTCGACTCGGCGTGGGTTGGGGGACGCCATCCTCAGTCGGTGCGCGGACACGTGCAGAGCTGAAAGGAAGCAAACTTGCGCTCACCGTACTCATAAGAATACGCCCTTGTCCAGCAAATAGGACAAGTGTGTCCATCCACAGATGAAAGCCGCCACTGTGAGGCGTGAACGACCTTGCAGATAATATCTTCAACTAGAGCTGGTGTTAAAAGAGAGACCCTAGACTTGGTTCCTGACGACACGTGATCAGCCAGCTTGAAACGCATCAATCCAGGATAGGTTCACCGGAGCCTGGGATGCGAAATTACGGCAATCTTAATACTTATACAGTGCCCACAGCTAAGTACCTTTTATTTGATGCATCATTTACAGGTTTAATAATAGCGGGGTGATTGCGCGTCACGCGGCGAGATAACACCTAATAACAGGTGATTATAATTACATCTGTAGATATCAATAATCTTGAATATGAATTGAGTAGTTAAATCAATTGCTACTGGTAGTTATTTATCTTGCAGCTCGAGAGACGAATTCCTCATGCTGTCTTCTCCATGTTAACCGTGCCATTCGTCAGTGTACCAGACTTGGAGATTAAGAGGACTTCCAGGGTTATCTAAAGGAACCTACTACAAGCTAAGGCTTATTTCTTTTTTCCATATTCTAGCAATTTGATACATTCAGAATGTTTCAACATAATGTGTGATTTACTGTAACTCATTACTATGCTCATATTCATGCTCTTCTTTGTATGAATAATATTATATTCAGCATTATTTATAGGATTAGATTATTATTAATTGAATTAGTGAACGAACCACACTGATTCCTGGACGTACTGACCTCCAGTAATAACCCCCCAATGTAGGTGTTTGAGGTTTGTTTCTTTAATAATACAGCCCATTAATTATTCTTATGATCATACTTTCTAGTCATATCCATAGTCACTGGTTTCTCTAGAATTTTATCTAATGATCTGAATTTCTCAGTTTCCCTCTTTACTTTAAAAGCGGGTGGTCCTTCGTAATTTAATTTACTACTTTAATTATTAATTAATCAGAATCAAGCCCAAATATCCCACATTATGGTCCTTTTCGAACCGGATAGGCATTAAATCTATAATTAAAATATTAACCATTAATAACTAATCCTTGTGTGACAGAAGCTAGACTAACTATTTAATTAATTGTGTCAACTAACAGTGTAACACATCAGTTAGACTAGATCACACTAACAGCTACCTTTACATAGCTTTAGTGGGTCATAACCAATTACCCACAACATTTAGACCTACACTTCATACTGAAGTAGAACCCTTAGGTCACCAAGAGCAACAGCTCATAACCTTATATTAATCACTAACACCAATTAAGTGGTAACCATTTAGGCTATACCAATGTTTCAATACATGGCTGTCAGCAGACTGTCCATTATAGCCTGAATCCATGTTATAATTACTGATTCACTCAAGTCAGTGGATCATTAACATTTAGGGATCCAGTATACTAATATAAATTACTGATCTCATACTAATTAATCATTACTAACCCTGATAACATTTTATTCCACAATTAGGAGTACATTCAGGAGTTAGGTAATATTTACGGCAGTAGAATACTTGCCAAACACAATTAATTCTTTGTGTTCATTTAATTTCTTATACACATAATTACACAAGTGTATATAAACAATAAAATACAAAAAAAACAAAAACACAACACAATTATTTGCACATTACTGCACCATAATATAATCTTTGCCAACCTTCAGTAGGTAGCAATTTAGACTGTGATTGTGTTGAATCTGGCACAAGCACAGACTAAATATAGTTGTAGTTTCTCAAGTAGAAATTCTCACGACTAGGCTTGAGCTAGTTAGTGACACATATATTATTCCTTTGTGCTGACCCTATCAAGGGTGGGATTAACCATTTATTGTGTAATTATTTTATTGCATATTTCTATGTATGTCTTTGAGTGTTACTGTAAGTCCACTACCCATCCGAGGCTGATTTAGAAGAGCTAAGCTGAGGAACACCTGTAGTGAGACCAAGGTACCACTCAAATCTTAGTTGCTTATTATTAGGTAGGTAGCTAACCTCTAAATGAGGTAAATTACAACCAGCCTCAAGAATATTAGGCTGTCAATACTTATACCTGCTCTACATCAAGGAGCAGACCATAGCTATACCACTAGCTACATAAGCCCTATCAGGCTCAATTTACCACAAGAATGGATCCTTTAGAAAGGAACGCAAGATTCTTGACAGCTCTTCAAGGTGCTTTAGGAAAACTGCTTATGAAATGTCATTTCTGTGTCGAAACTGACCCAGGTGACGTCTATAGACTAGCAAGTTCCATAAGGATCGCCAGCCAAAAATATGACTATATCAAGACTGTAATCGAGTCCCACAGGAATTTACTCCAAGCCGGTCATACTGTCTCAGACCACTTAAGTCTAACAGAATCTGATCTCGATAACTATGAACATTCTGTTCAAACCAGTTTACACCGATACAAGGAGGTGCTTGCGAGACAAGATATTCCCGAGTGGGTGGATCAGATCATTAATAGACCTGTATCCAAGTTAACACTCAGCTCAGATGAAATACTTGAGCTAAATCAAGACGAGGAGAATCCTCTAATCAATGCTGATCACTATACAAGATCAGCAACTGAAGATCAACCTTAATTTTCTAACCTCTCTTCTAATACAGCTTCATGTGATGATTTGTTTACAGAGTCTGATCAAACTTCAGACCACTCTTCTCAATGTTCCCTGGATTCTATAAGTTCAATATATAATGCTACTGAATTAACTAGCTTATCACCAGAACCCAGAGAAACAAGTGAAGCTGCAGATGAAACAAGTGAAGCTGCAATGATCAGTGAATCTGAACCAGAAAATGATAAAGCTAATGCTGCAACAGCAGTCGAAGCTGTAATTAAAGCTGAGGCTAAGCAAGAAGCCTTAAGCAACACAAGTAATGGTCACAATTGCTCACAACAGCCTTCTAAAGTAAGTGCTAACAATGAGAAGACTATTATAAACCTTGTGCACCAATTATTAAATTTATCTTCACCAGAGCAATCAGTTGACTCTTTACAAGCCTTTAGTTTTCAGCTTGAGTCACTGATAAATTCTTTCAGTAAAGAGGTGGATCACCCAGCTACTGAGTGGATGACTAAAATTATCATCCAGAGAAAATTGTCTGGTGACACTTAATAAACTATATGTATGCCAGAATGGTAATACCCTGTCAATGCAGGATATATTTACAGGTTTGCGAAATATGAGCAATCATATAGCAGACCAAGCAATTAATGCTAAATCTGAATGCACCAAAACTGTACCTACATCAGTTTCCTTGCCTGAAACTCCTAAAGTGACACTGTCACTAGGTAACAAAGGTGCTAATACTCAATGTAACAACAATCAGTCAAATACTGATTCATCAGTGAGGACTAAGAGTCCCACAGGTGCTCCTAAGAGACCTAATAGTCCAAAGAGCACTGTTAATAATCCATGTAACCAGAATCAGTCAAACACTGATTCATCAGTGAGGCCTAAGAGTCCCACAGGTGCTCCTAAGAGACCTAATAGTTCAAAGAGCACTCCCAAGAGCCTGTTAATGGTTCCCCAGAGTACACCAAGTACTCAAAAGAGAACAAATAACAAGCAAATGCAAGCAGCAAAACCATCACCACCTGCAAATACTGTTTTACCCAAATCGGTAACCCCTAAACGATCTGTAGGATGGGGAATGTGCTTGTTTTGCAATCAAAAACATTCTCTGTACAAATGTACTAATTATCCTAATAGAGACACAAGAGTCAGACGACTCAAACAGTTACACAAATGTACTAGGTGTCTCAAACCACATAATGTTAACAGCTGTGACACCCCACTGAACACCTGCAATAGGTGTAGAAGGGGCAAGCATCATGCTGCACTGTGCAAATTAGTTAGGACTAATTATGTCAATCCTAGAATAGGACGTAGAGAATCTACACCAGTACAGTGCTACAAGGTGCGAGATGTGTACAGCGTAACTTCACAAGCATCTCAAGTGGATGCTGCTTTGCCTACTGCCCAACTTCAAGTGAAGAACAGAGGAGCCAAGATCACCATACGTGGACTAATTGATCAAGGTTCCCAGAGAACTTTCATTACTCAAAGGGCAGCAGAGGCACTTAATTTACAACCAATAGGACAGGTAAAATTAAACTTGTCAGGGTTCATGATAAATCGAGGAACCCATGAATACTCAGTAGTTCAACCGCTTGTACGACTAGGTAGTCAAGCCAAGGCTGTCCAAGCCATTGTTGCAGATCAAATACCTTTGGACTTACATATTAAGGGTCTGGGGTACACAGCCCACTTCCTGCAGGAACGTGAAATTAATTTGGCTGACATCAAGTTAATGTCTGACCGCCTTAACAATGTAGATGTACTAGTAGGAGCCGACTACTATTACCAGTTCATAACTGGACATGTTAAACGATTGGGAATGAATATGCTCCAATCTGCAGGAGGCTACTTACTTACTGGTAAAGTTCTGAATGTGAACAAGCCTAAACCTGCCAACAATAATAAATTAGTCAGCAGTAAATCAATTCTCCAGCAGCAAGCTAAAGGGAGAAATACAGGTGAGTAATAAACTCAGATTGAATGTAGTACAATTGATACTCGCCGAGATGTTTCATAGCTCTCAGTGAAAACCAATGGTCCGTACTCAAACAAGTACAAGTCACAGCGACCAAGCTATTGAATTCACTACAGACCTAGAATTATTCTCGACAAGTAGTAATTGACCACACTCAGTCTTCCTAGTTAAATTGTAATGTTAGGCTAGAGAATCTAGTACTCCCTAGGAATTAATAATGTTAGGCTAGAGAATCTAGCACTCAATGCCACTGGCATTTCCTGAATTTAGTGATAACATTCACTAGGACCACTGGTCCACTATACTTGCGCTTAAAGGTTTGCCAAGAAAACCTTCTTAATACCATGTTTTCTGCACTAAGAGTTAGTGATAAATACTTGCATTAATTGTTTGAGTTGTTTTTTCTTTCGTTTCTGCTTATTTAGTGTAGGAGCGCAACACGAACAAACTTGCAAACTTACTAACATGTAAGTGAATTTCCAGAGAACTAATATGTTTAATGCATTACCGTTAAACATTAGCATTGTTAATTAACATGCTTCATGAGCTTAACATAGCTCACCTTAGAATTAACGTAATAATATGAGTGCTCGTTCACCATGCGCACGAGCTTAATATTGCTCGCCATGATAACTGAATGACAAAACTCCACCTCGTTAATTCAGGCTCACTGTAGCTCACCCTGTCAACACTGTTGACGAGTTCCATGTAACTCACCCTGTTAACGGTTAACGAGCTCCATGCAGCTCACCCTGTTAGCACCAGCTAACGAGCTCACTGTAGCTCACCCTGTCAACACTGTTGACAAGTTCACTGCAACTCACCCTGTTAGCACCAGCTAACGAGCTCACTGTAGCTCATCCTGTCAACACTGTTGACGAGTTCAATGTAACTCACCCTGTTAACTGTTAACGAGCTCCATGCAGCTCACCCTGTTAGCACCAGCTAACGAGCTCACTGTAGCTCACCCTGTCAACACTGTTGACGAGTTCCATGTAACTCACCCTGTTAACTGTTAACGAGCTCCATGTAGCTCACCCTGTTAGCACTAGCTAACGAGCTCACTGTAGCTCACCCTGTCAACACTGTTGACGAGTTCACTGCAACTCACCCTGTTAGCACTAGCTAACGAGCTCCATGTAGCTCACCCTGTCAGCACTGCTGACGAGCTCAATGCAGCTCACCCTGTCAACACTGTTGACGAGTTCCATGTAACTCACCCTGTTAACTGTTAACGAGCTCCATGCAGCTCACCCTGTTAGCACCAGCTAACGAGCTCACTGTAGCTCATCCTGTCAACACTGTTGACGAGTTCACTGCAACTCACCCTGTTAGCACTAGCTAACGAGCTCCATGCAGCTCACCCTGTTAGCACTAGCTAACGAGCTCCATGTAGCTCACCCTGTCAGCACTGCTGACGAGCTCAATGCAGCTCACCCTGTCAACACTGTTGACGAGTTCACTGCAACTCACCCTGTTAGCACTAGCTAACGAGCTCCATGCAGCTCACACTGTTAGCACTAGCTAACGAGCTCACTGTAGCTCACCCTGTCAACACTGTTGACGAACTCACTGTAGCTCACCCTGTCAGCACTGCTGACGAACTCACTGTAGTTCACCGTGTTCACGAGTTCAATATAGCTCGACCTGTTAATGAGCTTAATACTGCTCACCATGTTAATTCGAGTACACTTTGCTCACAATTAGCTTAGTCCCTTACTTAGGTAGGTTAGAAATTCAAACCATTTATTTAGGTAGGCTTAGGGACTTCAGTAGTGTCAACTGAGTACTAGCCTAATCAGTACTCACCATTAATTACAGTTGACTATACTTATAGAGACTGATTTAATAAACTCAAATTCATGTAAAGGTGATTTCGTGCTAATCAGTTTACAGTGTCAAGCCTATGAGCTGCCATTTAATTAGCTCATAAGTCAGAATGACTAGGCTACCAATCTCACTGTCGACTCAGAATTTTCCTTGATTTTAATGAATAAACTTTTCAGTTCTCTACCTTTCTATTATTTTAGCTAGTTAGCAAATTAGTTGTACCATCAGTCAGCATGACTACTGCACGGCAGTGCACATTAAATTTAATTTCCTCATTTGAATTTGGGGTGATCGTGATGCTGCGTGATGTTATTGTCTAGTAACTCAATAGTTACAAGTCACAGCGACCCTAGACAGTGACCTTACTGTAGTGTCATAGTCTCCTTGATCTTAAATGACTAGTAACACTTTACTGTATAATTATACAATAGTGTTATCAGTTCTTAGGAACTTATTCTGAGTTTACCTATGATTCAGCAGCTACGTAATACACCATTACATGTCACTGCGACCCTAGTTGTTGAGTTTATTGTGAGCTTTAGAGTGTTCCTGATTACCGATAACTTAATCATTTAATGTTTCATTATTTCATGCATGTTTCCACTAAGGGAAACTGCAAGCCTATTACAACTCGGAAGAATGGTAATTTCATTCATTTCCCACTAAGAAAACTGTGCTGATACTACGATGTGATATCACGTAACGAAACATTACACGTCACTAGGACCCAAGATATCGCATCACTGTAGATTCTGTTAGTTTAAATTGGGAGAGTTAAATTTTATAAACATTGTGTAGGCTACAAACAACATGTTTCATTTGACATGTAAATAGCAAGACTCAAGTTCTTGTAAGTCCTTGATAAATTCGGGACGTTCGTTATGTGTGTACTAACATACTAACATATTAACATGCTAATGTATTAATCTTAATATCACTTCGGGATAGGTCAGTACAACACAGTACACTGCGACCCTGGGAATCCCCCCCCCGGAGTTATGTTGGATATTTCCAACATCGAATACAGCACTGTTGTATTCTCATTACTTATTACTAACCATACTTAATATTGTAGTAAGTAAAATTAACAACTCGTAGAATTCTCCTGTACTAATAATTCATCTGTGCATTAGGCTAGAATTCTCACGTCACCTGACGCCAGTATTGCGTCAGATTTCTTTACAGTAAAACACATTATATTCAATTTGTGTGAGAATTAAATACGATTCTCCATAATTAAAGCATTCTGTATGACAACTGATTGCAGACGAATTGTTCTCTAACTAAAAGCCGAATAGAGCGTTAGAATCATAGCGTCTACCTCGCGGTAGTGTTAACGTCATCAATGAATGCCATGGGGAGACATTAATTCCTCTCCCTTATATATTTACTATTCTTAAATAGGTAAATAATAATATTTCGTTCCTCTAAATAATAAACCAGTCCAATCTTTAGAGTTGCAAGCGCGAATGCGAGAAATATTAATGTTCAAGACAATAATTTGTGTCATGAACGTCGACTCGGCGTGGGTTGGGGGACGCCATCCTCAGTCGGTGCGCGGACACGTGCAGAGCTGAAAGGAAGCAAACTTGCGCTCACCGTACTCATAAGAATACGCCCTTGTCCAGCAAATAGGACAAGTGTGTCCATCCACAGATGAAAGCCGCCACTGTGAGGCGTGAACGACCTTGCAGATAATATCTTCAACTAGAGCTGGTGTTAAAAGAGAGACCCTAGACTTGGTTCCTGACGACACGTGATCAGCCAGCTTGAAACGCATCAATCCAGGATAGGTTCACCGGAGCCTGGGATGCGAAATTACGGCAATCTTAATACTTATACAGTGCCCACAGCTAAGTACCTTTTATTTGATGCATCATTTACAGGTTTAATAATAGCGGGGTGATTGCGCGTCACGCGGCGAGATAACACCTAATAACAGGTGATTATAATTACATCTGTAGATATCAATAATCTTGAATATGAATTGAGTAGTTAAATCAATTGCTACTGGTAGTTATTTATCTTGCAGCTCGAGAGACGAATTCCTCATGCTGTCTTCTCCATGTTAACCGTGCCATTCGTCAGTGTACCAGACTTGGAGATTAAGAGGACTTCCAGGGTTATCTAAAGGAACCTACTACAAGCTAAGGCTTATTTCTTTTTTCCATATTCTAGCAATTTGATACATTCAGAATGTTTCAACATAATGTGTGATTTACTGTAACTCATTACTATGCTCATATTCATGCTCTTCTTTGTATGAATAATATTATATTCAGCATTATTTATAGGATTAGATTATTATTAATTGAATTAGCGAACGAACCACACTGATTCCTGGACGTACTGACCTCCAGTAATAACCCCCCAATGTAGGTGTTTGAGGTTTGTTTCTTTAATAATACAGCCCATTAATTATTCTTATGATCATACTTTCTAGTCATATCCATAGTCACTGGTTTCTCTAGAATTTTATCTAATGATCTGAAATTCTCAGTTTCCCTCTTTACTTTAAAAGCGGGTGGTCCTTCGTAATTTAATTTACTACTTTAATTATTAATTAATCAGAATCAAGCCCAAATATCCCACACACTCAGTCAATCGTGATTTTTGACAATCTTGTCAAGACTCTGTTTGGGTTTGAATGTTGGGGAAATACTTTTCAACCAATTTTTCTTTTGAGTTCATTGAATTGCAGAAGTTATGAGGCAATTAAATTCGTCCTGAGGTCAAATCAACCGGCACGTTTCCGTTCCCAATTTCCAGCAATTCATGTGAGAATATCTCAGCTGATGAATCATTTTGCAGCTGGACACGTATATTTGTAGTTAATTTTAACGTCTTTATGTGGCCCTACAAAGTAGAGTATTTCAGGCAAGCATTTATTTCGTCCGCTGGTGTCGATCGAGGAATTACATGTAATGTTTGCCTGAAATCTCCTGCAAGCAATATTAATGCGTTCCCAAATGGTCTGATGATTCCACACAAATCTTGCAATGATCGATCAAGAGCCTCGAGCGATTTTTTGTGAGTCATTGTGCATTCACCCCAACCAATAAGTTTGCATTTCTGCAATACGTTTCCCAAGCTGGATGCTTTGGAAATGTTGCATGTGTGAGTTACAATGAATTGCATGTTCAATGGCAATTTCAAAGCCGAATGAGTAGTTCTTCCACCTGATAGCAATGTCGCAGCTATTCCGGACGACGCAAGAGCTAAGGTTATACTATTTTGGGATCCAAATGCTGCCAGAATCAATATAATTAGGAAGGTTTTACCAATTCCTCCTGGCGCATCTAAGAAGATTTCTCCAAGCCCGTTATTGACAGTTTGAATGATTTGATTGTAAATGCCTTTCCGCTCAAGCGTTAGCTTAGGGAAATTTGATTGCACACACGATAACAGATTACCTGTGTTGTAATTTTGTTCACGACGCAATTCTACATCGAACGAAGAAGCCAGCTTGATTCACTGATTGCATTTCCAACTGATTGAGAACTATGTTCGCGATTTCTAAGCACAAATCTTCGATTATTATCAACGCTTCGTTGTAGATTTCTGCTCTGAAATCCTTGTTCATATTTTAATTTTCCTTCGTATTCGACGGATAATATCTTCAGTCATGTACGACTTTTATTTCATCCATAACTCTGTTGGAGATGAAGGAGAGCCAGTGGTTAATATGATTGCAAACAATGCACGAATTTGATTTGGATGTGACGTGTTGGACGCATATTTATGCATACATCCCGGTGTCGGTCGTTTGCCAATAAGTTCAGAGCCTGACATGCAATACAGGAAGTGGCATGTGTTACGTCATTGACAAATCTCAATTGCTGGAAAGACGTTAACCCGGGCACATTTACCAACAGCAGGCGAAGAAAGAAGCATTCATCCTGATTGGGGTGGACGGTGTACAGTCTGCCTATTGTAGTTTGTTTGAATGTGCCAGGTTGTCCGTCGACTCGTTCTTCTCGTTTGCGTCGTTCAAATTATTTTCTACTGACATTCCATGTGTAATACGTAGGTACTTCCGAATACAGCACTGTTTTCGCAAACGCGTCATTTTGACATAAAGTGAAGAAATCAGTTAACGTTGTAGCCGGTGTTTATAGCTGTTTGTTGCACATTTGCAGCTGTGAAATAAGCGTGTTGTCCATTTTCTTGTTTTCAAAACAAAAACAAAAATTACTAACAAAATATTTTAATTCAAACGCAGATCAATCGACAGCTCAATTTCACCACCAATTGCACCGATGCACTGAAAAATAAGAAGAACAGATATAAAAACGAAATGAAAAAAGAAAGCAATAAACTATACCCACGAAATGAACGGTATGGTAAACAACACAGCTCAATTCGATGCAATGTCACACAAAATAATTAATTCAAAATGAAAATAAAATAAAATCTATGAGCGTGCAACAGATGGCGCTGTTCAAAAAAAATTTTTTTTACACCTGCCACAGGTGTGGCATCTAAACTGTAGGTATATAAAAACATGCACGTATTCAAATAGAATGTTGTGCCAAAATTTCAAAGCAATTGGTGAAGAACTTTCGGAGATTATAGTGCGCGTTGCTCTTACGTTGTACAGATAGTGCTGTTTTTCAAAAAAACATGTCTTTCTGACACCGGTGAGGCATGTATATATCAGGCATATAAAAACACTCGCAACCAGACTCACCCAGGTGAGTCTGGTTGGAGCTCTGAGAGCAGAGATGGATTCCCTGCGGGAGGAGGTACGACGGCTGAGACTTCAGGAGGAAACGAAGGAGGAGACCAGTGTTGATGGAACCTCATCGTGGAGAGTCGTGAAGGACAGGGGTCTTAAGAAGACCTTGACAAGGCCGCCTACAGACGCCCTAAGTACAGCAAATTCATTTGCCGTGTTGGAGGACGAGTGCTGTGGTGCACCTGCAGTTCACTCGGAACGAAAATCAGCGAGGAGCGGCAGAGCGCAGGCCCCTCAGGCTGCTCAGAAAGTTAAGGAAGTACCGAAGCGAATTTTGGTTGTGGGAGATTCCCAGGTGAGGTATTTAGACAGAACGTTTTGTGCCAGAGATAGGGAGAACAGATTAAGGGTTTGCTATCCGGGAGCTGGAATTGGTGATATTGTTGGAAACATGAATGATATTATGACGGGAAATGGGAACAAAACCATTATTTGTATTAGTGCAGGGGGTAATGATGTTGGGCGAGTTAGGAGTGAGGAACTAATACAGAGATTCAGGACAGCCATTGAAGTAGTTAGGAGTAAAGGAGGAATCCCGATCTTATGTGGCATTCTTCCAAGAAAGGGAGTGGGTAATTAATGGATGTCGAGGGCACTTGGTGTCAATTGCCGGCTGGAAAGATATTGCAAATCAAATGCAATATCTTTCATAGACAACTAAGAACACTTCTATGGAAGAAATTAAATGTATGCTCGTGATGGGGTGCATCTATCGAGGGCTGGGGTTGTTGCTGTTGCGAACTCGTTGGAACCAGTGGTTAGAGGTGTTTGTTTGGGTTTAAACTGTTAGTAGATAGTGGTATGGGAATTGATTTGGAGGAAGGAGGAAATAAAAGTATGTGTTCGTGGGACAAAAGAATTGGCAAAATGATCAGGGAAAGAAAAGAGCCTCAAAATAACAATTCACTTAGGGTATATTACACTAACAGTAGCAGTCTAAGAAATAAAATTAACGAATTAAAGGCTCTTGTCTGCACATAAAAAATATATATTATTGCACTTACCGAAACGTGGATGAATGTAGATAATAGAGAACTATTAGCTGAATATCAAATAAATGGATTTAAACTATTTCACACAGATAGATATATTAAACGAGGAGCGGAGTAGCCATATATGTTAGGGACAATTTGAAATGTAGTCTCAAAGAGGGAATCAAAACTGAGCCACACACAGAAACTATTTCGATAGAATTAAACGAAAAAGCAAATAATATTATAATAGGAGTTATATATAGGCCACCAAATTTAGACAGAATGGAAGCAAAGCATCTATGGGATGAAATATCTAGAGCATCTAGATCTAACAGTATTTATGTCATGGGTGACTTTAATTTTAGTGGAATAAATTAGGTGAACAAAACAGGGAATAGTGAAGAAAAATATTTTCTAGAATTAATTGACGATTGCTTTCTTACGCAACACATTAAGGAACCAACGCGGGAAAATAATATTTTAGATTTAGTGTTAACTAACAGGGAAACACAAATTAATGACATCGAAATAGGGAGTGAGCTAGGGAACAGTGATCACAAAGTAATCAGATTTAGCCTAGAACATAAGAAGAACATAAGAACAAAGGTAACTGCAGAAGGCCTATTGGCCCATACGAGGCAGCTCCTATTCTATAACCACCCAATCCCACTCATATACTTGTCCAACCCGTGCTTGAAACAATCGAGGGACCCCACCTCCACAATGTTACGCGGCAATTGGTTCCACAAATCAACAACCCTGTTACTGAACCAGTATTTACCCAAGTCTTTCCTAAATCTAAACTTATCCAATTTATACCCATTGTTTCGTGTTCTGTCCTGTGTTGATACTTTTAATACCCTATTAATATCCCCCCGGTTATGTCCATTCATCCACTTGTAAACCTCTATCATGTCAGAATGGAATAGACCTGTAGGAGAAAATTATGTTAAAGTGCCAGATTTTCGAAAAGCTGATTTTAATAGCCTAAGAGGTTTTTTGGGTCAAATAGATTGGAAAGTCTTGGGTATGGGGGTGTGGGCCGGTCTTGGAGCGAGACATGAACCCAGCGATAGGTGACGTGGAGGGGGATTTCGATGTGGATTTGAAGTATAACTTATTTAAGAATATTCTAAACAAAGCACAGGAACGTAGTATACCATACAAATTGAATACATCGAATACTAATGACCCAAAGTGGATAACAAATAATTTAAAGAACCTTATAGGTAAAAAGAGAGCTTAGTACAAAAGGATTAAGAATGGGGAAGTCAGTTTAGAACAGGAATTCATACAACTGGTTAGAAATGTTAAAAAAGAGATTAGGAAAGCAAAAAGAAACTATGAAGTTCGCATAGCAGAGCAAGCAAAGTCAAATCCTAAAGGTTTTTTTCAGTTATATCGAACTAAGACTAGGGAAAGGATAGGTCCATTAAAATCTGAGACAGGTCAAATAACGGATAATGACAAGGAGATGAGCAGTATTTTTTAACAAATATTTATATCTGTATTTACTAAAGAAGAACTTAACAATATGCCTTCAGCCGAACAAGTCTATGTGGGTGGGGATGAGGACAGGATGACTAGTTTAGCAGTTACAAGGGAGGATGTAATTAAACAATTAGAAAAACTAAAACCAAACAAATCCCCAGGGCCGGATGAAGTGTTTGCCAAGGTGCTTAAAGAATGCAAAGAGGAGCTTTCCGAGCCACTGTCTACCATATTTAATAAATCAATAGAGTCAGGCAGAGTGCCAGAGTCATGGAAGGTAGCTAATGTGGTACCAATTTTTAAGAAAGGAGATAGATCACTTGCGTCAAACTATCGGCCAATTAGCCTAACGTCTATTGTGGGAAAGTTACTTGAATCAATAATTGCAAATACAATTCGTCTCCATCTTGAAAAACATAAATTAATAAATGAGTCGCAACATGGTTTTACAAATGGCCGTTCATGTTTAACAAATTTGCTAACTTTTTATTCAAGCATAGTTGAGGCAGTTGATAGTGGTAAGGATTGTGATGTTGTGTACCTTGACTATAGCAAAGCTTTTGATACAGTGCCACATGAAAGACTAATTAAAAAAATAGAAGCTCATGGTATTGGGGGTGCTATTGGATTACTTGGATTAACTTGGATTAGGGCATGGCTATTCCAAAGGAAACAGAAAGTTAGTATAAATGGGGTTAAGTCAGAGTGGGATAATGTTGTTAGTGGAGTACCTCAGGGCTCTGTCCTGGGACCTCTGTTGTTTATAATATATATAAATGATTTAGATTCAGGTTTGAGTAGCAACATTTGTAAATTTGCCGATGATACGAAAATCGGCAAGGAAATTAATTCGGAGGAGGACTCACTATCACTTCAAGTTGATCTAGATAGGGTTTTGAAATGGTCAAAGGATTGGCAAATGCAGTTTAATGCTGATAAATGTAAAGTTCTGAGGCTAGGTAATGATGATAGAGTTACAAGATACGAGCTAGATGGTGTTGAGATTGCGAAAGGGATCTGGGAGTTATGATTAGTAAGAATTTAAAACAAAAGGATCAATGCATGAATGTTCATAATAAGGTGAATAGGACACTGGGATTTATTAATCGAAGCGTTAGTAACAAGACACCTGGTGTGGTTCTTAAGCTATATCTTGCTCTGGTTAGGCCCCATTTAGATTATGCAGTTCAGTTTTGGTCGCCGTATTATAGAATGGATATAAATTCACTTGAACGTGTCCAACGTAGGATGACTAGGTTAATTCCCCAAATTAGAAATCTTTCATATGAAGAAAGATTAACAAAACTTAAGTTGCATTCACTGGAAAGGCGAAGAGTTAGGGGTGACATGATAGAGGTTTACAAGTGGATGAATGGACATAACAGGGGGGATATTAATAGGGTATTAAAAATATCAACACAAGACAGAACACGAAACAATGGGTATAAATTGGATAAGTTTAGATTTTGTAAAGACTTGGGTAAATACTGGTTCAGTAACAGGGTTGTTGATTTATGGAACCAATTGCCGCGTAACGTGGTGGAGGTGGGGTCCCTCGATTGTTTCAAGCGCGGGTTGGACAAGTATATGAGTGGGATTGGGTGGTTATAGATAGGAGCTGCCTCGTATGGGCCAATAGGCCTTCTGCAGTTACCTTTGTTCTTATGTTCTTATGTTCTTACTCATCTATTTGAATGCAACGTTGTGTCAAAATTTCAAAGCAATCGGTAAAGAGGTTTCGAAGATCTCCCTCACATGAAAAACACATGAAAAAAACTGTTTTTAAAAAAAAACATGTTTTTTCTCGTTACAGACGTGACATCTATATGGTATATATATAAAAACCCGCTCGGATGCGAATGGAACGTTGTGTGAAAATTTCAAAGCAATCGGCGAAGAACTTTCGGAGATTAGCGATTTTGAACAACCGAACATTTTCATTTTTATTTATATAGATATAAACGATTTAGATTCAGGTTTGAGTAGCAATATATGCCAATTTACCGATGATACAAAAATCGATAGAGAAATAAACATGGGAAAAGATTCACTATCACTTCAAGTCGATCTAAATAAGGTTTTGAAATGGTCAAAAGATTGACAGATGTAGTTTAATGCTGGTATATGTAAAGTTTTAGAGGCTAGGTAATGATGACAGAGTTACAAGATACGAGCTAGATGGTGTTGAGATTGCGAAGTCGGATTGCAAAAGTGATCTGGGATTTGTGATTAGTAAGAATTTAAAACCAAAAATCAATGCATAAATGTTCGTTTTAAGGCTAATAGGACACTGGGATTTATTAATACGAAGCGTTACTAATAAAACACCTGCTGTAGTTCTTTTTCAACTATATCTTGCTCTGGTTAGGCCCCATTTAGATTATGCAGTTCAGTTTTCGTCGCCGTATTATAGAATGGATATAAATTCACTAGAACGCGTCAAGCGTAGGATGGCGAAGTTGATCCCTCAAATTAGAAACCTGTCATATGAAGAAAGATTGACAAAGCTTAAATTACATTCCCCAAAACGTATGAATGGGCAAAACAAAGTGGATATTAATAGGGTATTAAAAGTATCAACACAAGACAGAACTCGAAACAATGGGTATAAATTGGATAAGTTTAGATTTAGGAAATACATGGAATAAATACTGGTTCGGTAACAGGGTTTTTTATTTTGTGGAACCAATTACCGTGTTGCGTGGTGGAGGTGGGGTCCCTTGATAGTTTTAAATGTGGGTCGAACATGTTTATGAGTGGGATTGTGTGGGTATAAATTTGAGCTGCCTCGTATGGGCCAATAGGCCTTCTGCTGTTACCTTTATTATTGTTGTTGTTGTTTTAGATTTATGTACTCAGAACGAAATGTCCATGTAGCACAGGCTATAACCCGTAATAATCAACATTATTATTATGTTCTTAAGTGAAGTGAACATGAACAACGTGAACAACACGTCACCCCAACACGTCGCCCCACGTGTTGGTATAAATAGGCATACCAACAGCATAAGCACCACGGAAACAGTTCTCATCTCATCCAATCACCTTCGGCAGCTCATTCAGTTTTAACCCAAACTTGATTTGGGCCAAAACCTTAGCATCCTTGACACCTTCCAGCTATATAGTGCTATATATTGCTGGAAGATAGTTTGTATTAGGTTTACGTAATGACACGTTTGGGTGATAAACCTTATGAGTGTCCGGAGTGTAGGAGAAGATTCAGACAGCTTGGACATATGAAGACGCACAGGCTGGTGCATACGGATAAGAAACCCCATGTGTGTCCCGAGTGTGGGAAAAGATTCCATCACCTTGCACATATGAACAAACACAGAACAGAACATACGTCTGAGCAACCTCATCAGTGTCCCGAGTGTGGAAAAAGGTTCAGAAAACTTGCAACTATGAACAAACATAGAATTATGCATACGGATAAGTCTCATATGTGTCCCAAGTGTGGGAAAATGTTCAGAAAACTTGGATCTATTAAGACTCACATGATAGCGCATGCAGTTGAGAGACCTCATGAGTGTTCTGAGTGTGGGAAAAGATTCCTTCAACTACGATGCATGAAAAAACACAAGACGACACATTCGCGTGAAAAGCCTTTTGAGTGTAATGTGTGTTCGAAAAAATTCAGCTATCATATCTACTTAAGTAAGCATATGCTAGTGCATACTGGAGAGAAACCATTCAAGTGTCCTCAGTGTTCTAAACGATTCAATCAACTTGGAAATATGAAAAAACACAGACTGGTGCACATACGTGTTCTCAGTGAGTGAACTGATTGTAAAAGTATAAGGTACATTGTATAGTGAACATGTGACGGGTGGCACAGGCATGAATGTTGTTATAGATTCAGCTACTCTAACAAGTTCCAAGTAGCACGGACTATGGTGAGTCCGTAACTTACCTGGCACAAGGTGACTATGGTGAGCCCGTAGCGGACTTACCTGGCACTGGAGCGGATTGATAAAGATTAAGTCACCCAAGAGGTGACACGGGCATGAATAGCCCGTAAGTGGTGGCCCTTTTGAGCCATTACCAGTATCAAGAGCTGATACTGGAGATCAGTGGAGGCGCGACTGCACCCTGCGTGATGGGAGATGTCTCCCGTGCCGAATGTACAAAGTGCAGCTCTAATTTATATCCATCCAATTCATATTTGTCATTTCATCACTTCACTTCATCTCTCTCCTGCCTATTGATGTCGAGATCTACTGACTTGCATATTTAAAAGACTTGCAAATCACCTTTCTGAAGATGTATTATTAAATACGAAAGTACTTTGGGAAATTCCTGTTTCAATTCTTCCTTCGTGGTCTGACACTCAAATTTTTCATCGTGTTAATTTCCGTGATTTACATACATTATAAACAATAAAAATGAATTTCATCCACAAGTAAAAAAAATCTTTAGTATTTCCACTCCAAATGAATTTAAAATATTTGCTTATATTGTATTTATTCAATATAATGTTTATTTTGTTATTTATTTATATTGTATTTTTTGTTGTTGACAACTTTGTACATTATTTATATAATGTAGCTTCGAACATGTACATTATTTATATAATGTACTTGTCGAACAGAAATCGACAAGTTTTGATCCCCATACTATAGATTGGATATGAATTCAATATAACACATCTTGATATTAATAATAGAATTGCAACCGGGAAATCATTCGGATTTACCAACGGTTCCTGCAGTCTCTCCGAGACAAACCTGGTTTTTACACAATTCCCCCGAGCACTCGAGCTATGTCTATGTCAATAGACTGTTCTACCTCTAAGCTTCATTACACACAGAAATCACAATAGCGTGATGCATCAATTGAACAAATCCACACAGGCCGTGACGAGGGTTCGAAGCTACGTCCGAGAGGATCCGAAACTGCCTTAATCAACTCAAAAACGACATGGTTAAAAGAATTGCAACCGGGAATTCATCTTGATTCACAAACGGTTCCTGCAGTCTCTCCGAGACACAAACCAGGGTTTTACGCAATTCTCCCATGCACTCGAGATATATCAATAGGCTGTTCTACCTCTTCCCTCTTACATCATTACACACAGAAATCACAATAGCGTGATGCATCAAGTGAACAAATCCACAAACACCATGACGAGGATTCGAACCTACGTCCGAGAGGATCCCAGATGCCGCAATAATCGACTGAGTTACGACATATTTAAAAGAATTGCAACCGGGAAATCATCCTGATTTACTAGCAGTTCCTGCAATCTCTCAGAGACACAAACCAATGTTTTACGCAATTCTCCCATGTACTCGAACTATGTCAATAGGCTGTCCTACCTCTTCGCCCTTACTACATTACGCACAGAAATCACAATAGCGTGATGCATCAAATTAACAAATCCACAAGGGCCGTGACGAGGGTTCGAACCTATGCCCGATAGGATCCCAGACGCTGCCTTAATCGACTGAGCTACGACATGGTTAAAAGAATTCATCCAGATTTACCAACGGTTCCTGGAGACACAAACCTGGGTTTTACACAATTCTCCCATGCACTCGAACTATGTCAATGTTCTAACTCTTAGCCCTTACTTCATTCATCCCTTACTGCACACAAAAATCACAATAGCGTGATGCATCAAATGAACCAATCCACAACGGCTGTAACAAGTGTTCGAACCTACGTCCGAGAGGATCCTAGACACTGCCGTAATCAACTGCGCTTTAAAGAATTGCAACTGGGAAATCATCCTGATTCACCAACGGTTCCTACAGTCTCTCCGAGACACAAACCCGGGGTTTACCCAATTTCCCCGTGCGCTCGAGCTATGTCAATAGGCTGTTCTACCTCTTCGCCCTTACTTCATTAATCTTCTTTTACAATTCTTTTAACCATGTCGTAGCTCAGTCGATTAACGCGTCTGTATTAAAGAGGTTATATATATATATATATATATTTATATATATATATATATATATATATATATATATAAATTATATATATATATATATATATATATATATATATATATATATATATATATATATATATATATATATATATATATATATATATATATATATATATATATATATATATATATATATATATATATATATATATATATATATATATATATATATATATATATATATATATATGTATATATATATATATATACAGGCATCGATTCATTTGATGCATCAAATGAGGGTATATAAGATGAAAGCTGTTTAAATGATAGCATAGAACTCTGTTTAGTGTTTACAGGTTATAGTTGTGTGTGTGTAAACTAAAGTCTTTGAAAAAGTAATAAGTTATTACGACTTATTACATATTATGAAAAATAAAAATGAACTTTGGAGAATTGATTTTTCAATTACCATCAACAGTGAAAAGAAACATAAGAAATATTGTGAAAATTCGTGTTAGAATTATTAATCTTACTTTTTCAGTCATATTTAATAATGTATAGTGACGATAATCTCTATATAATCGTGACGATAATCTCTTTCAACAGAGATTGAGCCTGCTCTTCCCTACATAAAGTTACTTATAATCTCTATACAATAGAGACGATAATCTCTAGTGACGATTATCTCTTTCAAGAGAGATTGAGCCTACTCTTCCCTACATAAAGTTACTTATATATATACAACAATAAGATGCTACCTTCAAGATACGTCTACCAGTAGCACAAAACGTTTTGACCAGGAGGCAAACGTACCCTAAACTCCCCCCTACTCCACACTCCCTCCATGCCAGCTCGCCACCGTCGTCAACCAGCAAACTACCATTCACAGCCTGCCTGCTTCTGATTGGTGACCCGCCGACTGCACACCTGCACCTCAGCGCCCTCTACTTGTCTGAGTCGATGTCTGAGCTTAAACCAGTCATTGAAGTTAGAATATCTTGTGCTCTCAAGCTGTGAACAACTAACTGATATACGCTCTGTCTATCAGGTGGATGTTTCTCAGCAAGCGCTTTATTCTCAGCACCTGCTTATTTCATTTTGTCTCTATATTATAGAGTAACGTCATCCCTGTTCTTAATTTTTATGTTATATTTTTTGACTTGTTTGTTTGCACTGTACATAGCCAAGAAATTGTCTTTGTTTTTAATTTGCTTTCAATTTAATTAAAGCTTCATTATTCATACTGTGTTTTGCGTGTATTCCCTTACTTTACCACAGACAACCGCCAAGCAGTCGAACTTTTTTTTCTTTAATGTGATAGGCATTGACACCAGCCATTAGGAGGACTGCCGAACATCTGCACTCCTTCATTTTCCCGTTATATTAAATTGGGGCCGGTCCTAGGAGCCTCACTCAGGTACTAGTACTAGAACATCAGTTTGTGGTAAGTGTACTTGACTTTGATACAGTTGCTTTTCAATATTTTCATTAATTTTAATATTTATATGGTGCTGTGTGTATTGTGCATTCCGAGAGTAGCATATTGTGAGTGTTGGATAACTTTGCATTACGTGGTGACTGAAGGCCTCAGTCATTCTCTTAATTGGTCATACCTCCCTCCGTGTTATTACTCGTGTTGTCCACCTTTTGTCCCTAGGATATTCCTCAATCTCAGACAGATCATCATTTTGGTACCCTGGTACTTTGATTTGTCTTCGGGTCAAAGCACCCTATCTTCTGCAATCCGACAGAAGGAGGATACAGAGGGCCATAGTTCCTCTAGCACGGACTAAGTTGATGAGTTGGGACATCAACAGCAGTTCTCGTCACCAGTTGACACTCGCACCCCTACACATCGGTCAGAGATGATGATATTTACTTAGGTAGGGAATTACCTTTCTTTTTTCAGAGCACAAAGACCGCTAATTCTGTAAGTATCATATTTCATTTAGTGGGAAAACCCTTGCTTCTGTCTTATAGAGACTCGGGTAGGTATGCCTACATTCTTTGACTACCTTATTCACTTTTGAAACAATTAAATGTTTCATTTGTTTTAGAAACTATCGGTTTCATTTATTTAGTAGGATTTTCTTGCCCTTATTCTCTTACATTGAGTACCGGAGTATCAGTACATTGAGTACTCTTGAGTATCAAGAGGAAACTAGATTTATTCCTCCAAGGAGTGCCGGACCAACCGGGCTGTGGTGGG
Organism: Procambarus clarkii; assembly: GCF_040958095.1. NCBI lineage: Eukaryota > Metazoa > Arthropoda > Malacostraca > Decapoda > Cambaridae > Procambarus > Procambarus clarkii. The sequence goes on along the minus strand of NC_091157.1, from coordinate 22,480,047 downwards.
TATGTGGGCCTGCGGGCCGCTCCAAGCAACAGCCTGGTGGACCAAACTCTCACAAGTCAAGCCTGGCCTCGGGCCGGGCTTGGAGAGTAGAATTCCCAGAACCCCATCAACCGGGTAACCGGGTACTTATGATTGACTAATCATTTACCCTATTAAAATTCACGTTAATTGTTAACGATTAAAATTCCACAGGATAGTTACCAGTTGCCACGTTATCCTGTTACTGACACTTTCATATCACAAGTATATTCGTTGTACATTTATTTGCTATTTTTCAACATGTTTCGTCTCCAAGCTTTTCGTAACGATCCAACAGGTGAAATAGGGAACTTAATTCGTGCCAAGAAGACCGAATTACAAACTCTTGCACACGAGTATCAACTAGATGTTCCCCATTGAGCCAGCAAAAATGACTTGCACAATTTAATATCGGATCACCTCTGAGATGAAGGGAAGATTGACTCTGAAACTCACGAAAATTATTCTATTGCAGATAGACATGCTCTGGCAACTATGAAACTAAAGCTCGAACTTGCAAAGATCGAGCAGGAACAACAAAAAGAAGCCCTCCAACAACTAAAAGAAGCTCTACAAATGAGGGAAAGAGAGGCGGCCATAAAGAAAGAACAACAAGAATGCGAGATGGCCCTAAAGGAACGCGAGATGGCCCTAAAGAAAGAAGAGACGGCCCTACTCCAAGAGCGTGAGCGAGTACAGCTTGAAGCAAGACAGCGTCACCTGGAGATGCAACGCGAGCATGATAAAAAGCAAGCTGATATGGCTCTAGCATGTCGTCAACAAGAACTCGCTTTGGAAACTACACACCACACTCAGCGTCAACAAGCTACAGCTTGTCTTCCCTTAAGTTTCAATGTCTCCCATGCAAGTAAGTTAATGCCACCATTCGTTGAGACAGAGATCGATGTATTTTTCACCACTTTTGAGACCCTAGCTAAAAAACTTAGCTGGCCTGCAGATCAATGGTCTACCCTTCTCAGAGTGCATCTCACAGGTAGAGCTGCAGTTACTCTCAGTACCTTAGCGTCTGAGAATGACTACCAGACCCTGAAGCAAGCAGTTTTGGACGCCTACCTTCTCTCCACCGAAAGCTACAGACGAGAATTCCGTGATTATCTAAAGGCAAGTACTACCACCTTTCTAGAATTTTCAAATACAAAGAAAAGATATTTCATGAAATGACTGGAAGCAGCACATGTCTCTACATTTTCAGAACTCGTCAACCTCATGCTAGTCGAGGAATTCTTGAGACGTGTTCCCCCTTCCGTCCTTCCCCCTTCACTTTGCATCTTACGTACAAGGTGCTCGGTCTACCACCATCTACTCGGACCACAATCCCCTACGCTTTTTGCAGCAAACCCAATTCAACAATCAACGACTTCTTCGATGGGCTTTGTATTTGCAGAATTTCAACCTGGAGATCTTCTACATCAAGGGTTCTGACAACATCACAGCAGACGCCCTCTCCAGAGTCTATGAGGTAGAGGCACCTACACCTACCACTCTACCATCGGAAGACGTAACTTCACCCATTAGAGCAGGCTTCGGGGGAGAGTTGTGACGATAATATCTTTCAAGAGAGATTGAGCCTGCTCTTCCCTACATAAAGTTACTTATATACAACAATAAGATGCTACCTTCAAGATACGTCTACCAGTAGCACAAAACGTTTTCACCAGGAGGCAAGCGTTCCCTAAACTCCCCCCTACTCCACACTCCCTCCATGCCGGCTCGCCACCGTCGTCAACCAGCAAACTACCATTCACAGCCTGCCTGGTTCTGATTGGTGACCCGCCGACTGCACACCTGCACCTCAGCGCCCTCTACTTAGTCGATGTCTGTGCTTAAACCAGTCATTGAAGTTAGAATATCTTGTGCTCTCAAGCTGTGAACAACTAACTGATATACGCTCTGTCTATCAGGTGGATGTTTCTCAGCAAGCGCTTTATTCTCAGCACCTGCTTATTTCATTTTGTCTCTATATTATAGAGTAACGTCATCCCTGTTCTTAATTTTTATGTTATATTTTTTGACTTGTTTGTTTGCACTGTACATAGCCAAGAAATTGTCTTTGTTTTTAATTTGCTTTCAATTTAATTAAAGCTTCATTATTCATACTGTGTTTTGCGTGTATTCCCTTACTTTACCACAGACAACCGCCAAGCAGTCGAACTTTTTTTCTTTAATGTGATAGGCATTGACACCAGCCATTAGGAGGACTGCCGAACATCTGCACTCCTTCATTTTCCCGTTATATTAAATTGGGGCCGGTCCTAGGAGCCTCACTCAGGTACTAGTACTAGAACATCAGTTTGTGGTAAGTGTACTTGACTTTGATACAGTTGCTTTTCAATATTTTCATTAATTTTAATATTTATATGGTGCTGTGTGTATTGTGCATTCCGAGAGTAGCATATTGTGAGTGTTGGATAACTTTGCATTACGTGGTGACTGAAGGCCTCAGTCATTCTCTTAATTGGTCATACCTCCCTCCGTGTTATTACTCGTGTTGTCCACCTTTTGTCCCTAGGATATTCCTCAATCTCAGACAGATCATCATTTTGGTACCCTGGTACTTTGATTTGTCTTCGGGTCAAAGCACCCTATCTTCTGCAATCCGACAGAAGGAGGATACAGAGGGCCATAGTTCCTCTAGCACGGACTAAGTTGATGAGTTGGGACATCAACAGCAGTTCTCGTCACCAGTTGACACTCGCACCCCTACACATCGGTCAGAGATGATGATATTTACTTAGGTAGGGAATTACCTTTCTTTTTTCAGAGCACAAAGACCGCTAATTCTGTAAGTATCATATTTCATTTAGTGGGAAAACCCTTGCTTCTGTCTTATAGAGACTCGGGTAGGTATGCCTACATTCTTTGACTACCTTATTCACTTTTGAAACAATTAAATGTTTCATTTGTTTTAGAAACTATCGGTTTCATTTATTTAGTAGGATTTTCTTGCCCTTATTCTCTTACATTGAGTACCGGAGTATCAGTACATTGAGTACTCTTGAGTATCAAGAGGAAACTAGATTTATTCCTCCAAGGAGTGCCGGACCAACCGGGCTGTGGTGGGTATGTGGGCCTGCGGGCCGCTCCAAGCAACAGCCTGGTGGACCAAACTCTCACAAGTCAAGCCTGGCCTCGGGCCGGGCTTGGAGAGTAGAATTCCCAGAACCCCATCAACCAGGTAACCGGGTACTTTTGATTGACTAATCATTTACCCTATTAAAATTCACGTTAATTGTTAACGATTAAAATTCCACAGGATAGTTACCAGTTGCCACGTTATCCTGTTACTGACACTTTCATATCACAAGTATATTCGTTGTACATTTATTTGCTATTTTTCAACATGTTTCGTCTCCAAGCTTTTCGTAACGATCCAACAGGTGAAATAGGGAACTTAATTCGTGCCAAGAAGACCGAATTACAAACTCTTGCACACGAGTATCAACTAGATGTTCCCCATTGAGCCAGCAAAAATGACTTGCACAATTTAATATCGGATCACCTCTGAGATGAAGGGAAGATTGACTCTGAAACTCACGAAAATTATTCTATTGCAGATAGACATGCTCTGGCAACTATGAAACTAAAGCTCGAACTTGCAAAGATCGAGCAGGAACAACAAAAAGAAGCCCTCCAACAACTAAAAGAAGCTCTACAAATGAGGGAAAGAGAGGCGGCCATAAAGAAAGAACAACAAGAATGCGAGATGGCCCTAAAGGAACGCGAGATGGCCCTAAAGAAAGAAGAGACGGCCCTACTCCAAGAGCGTGAGCGAGTACAGCTTGAAGCAAGACAGCGTCACCTGGAGATGCAACGCGAGCATGATAAAAAGCAAGCTGATATGGCTCTAGCATGTCGTCAACAAGAACTCGCTTTGGAAACTACACACCACACTCAGCGTCAACAAGCTACAGCTTGTCTTCCCTTAAGTTTCAATGTCTCCCATGCAAGTAAGTTAATGCCACCATTCGTTGAGACAGAGATCGATGTATTTTTCACCACTTTTGAGACCCTAGCTAAAAAACTTAGCTGGCCTGCAGATCAATGGTCTACCCTTCTCAGAGTGCATCTCACAGGTAGAGCTGCAGTTACTCTCAGTACCTTATCCTCTGAGAATGACTACCAGACCCTGAAGCAAGCAGTTTTGGACGCCTACCTTCTCTCCACCGAAAGCTACAGACGAGAATTCCGTGATTATCTAAAGGCAAGTACTACCACCTTTCTAGAATTTTCAAATACAAAGAAAAGATATTTCATGAAATGACTGGAAGCAGCACATGTCTCTACATTTTCAGAACTCGTCAACCTCATGCTAGTTGAGGAATTCTTGAGATGTGTTCCCCCTTCCGTCCTTCCCCCTTCACTTTGCATCTTACGTACAAGGTGCTCGGTCTACCACCATCTACTCGGACCACAATCCCCTATGCTTTTTGCAGCAAACCCAATTCAACAATCAACGACTTCTTCGATGGGCTTTGTATTTGCAGAATTTCAACCTGGAGATCTTCTACATCAAGGGTTCTGACAACATCACAGCAGACGCCCTCTCCAGAGTCTATGAGGTAGAGGCACCTACACCTACCACTCTACCATCGGAAGACGTAACTTCACCCATTAGAGCAGGCTTCGGGGGAGAGTTGTGACGATAATATCTTTCAAGAGAGATTGAGCCTGCTCTTCCCTACATAGTTACTTATATACAACAATAAGATGCTACCTTCAAGATACGTCTACCAGTAGCACAAAACGTTTTCACCAGGAGGCAAGCGTTCCCTAAACTCCCCCCTACTCCACACTCCCTCCATGCCGGCTCGCCACCGTCGTCAACCAGCAAACTACCATTCACAGCCTGCCTGGTTCTGATTGGTGACCCGCCGACTGCACACCTGCACCTCAGCGCCCTCTACTTAGTCGATGTCTGGGCTTAAACCAGTCATTGAAGTTAGAATATCTTGTGCTCTCAAGCTGTGAACAACTAACTGATATACGCTCTGTCTATCAGGTGGATGTTTCTCAGCAAGCGCTTTATTCTCAGCACCTGCTTATTTCATTTTGTCTTTATATTATAGAGTAACGTCATCCCTGTTCTTAATTTTTATGTTATATTTTTTGACTTGTTTGTTTGCACTGTACATAGCCAAGAAATTGTCTTTGTTTTTAATTTGCTTTCAATTTAAATAAAGTTTCATTATTCATACTATGTGTTTTGCGTGTATTCCCTTACTTTACCACAGACAACCGCCAAGCAGTCGATCTTTTTTTTCTTTAATGTGATAGGCATTGACACCAGCCATTAGGAGGACTGCCGAACATCTGCACTCCTTCATTTTCCCGTTATATTAAATTGGGGCCGGTCCTAGGAGCCTCACTCAGGTACTAGTACTAGAACATCAGTTTGTGGTAAGTGTACTTGACTTTGATACAGATGCTTTTCAATATTTTCATTACTTTTAATATTTATATGGTGCTGTGTGTATTGTGCATTCCGAGAGTAGCATATTGTGAGTGTTGGATAACTTTGGATTACGTGGTGACTGAAGGCCTCAGTCATTCTCTTAATTGGTCATACCTCCCTCCGTGTTATTATTCGTGTTTTCCACCTTTTGTCAATAGGATATTCCTCAATCTCAGACAGATCATCATTTTGGTACCCTGGTACTTTGATTTGTCTTCGGGTCAAAGCACCCTATCTTCTGCAATCCGACCGAAGGAGGATACAGAGGGCCATAGTTCCTCTAGCATGGACTAAGTTGATGAGTTGGGACCTCAACAGCAGTTCTCGTCACCAGTTGACACTCGCACCCCTACACATCGGTCAGAGATGATGATATTTACTTAGGTAGGGAATTACCTTTCTTTTTTCAGAGCACAAAGACCGCTAATTCTGTAAGTATCATATTTCATTTAGTGGGAAAACCCTTGCTTTTGTCCTATAGAGACTCGGCAAGGTATGCCTACATTCTTAGACTACCTTATTCACGTTTGAAACAATTAAATGTTTCATTTGTTTTAGAAACTATCGGTTTCATTTATTTAGAAGGATTTTCTTGCCCTTATTCTCTTACATTGAGTACCAGAGTATCAGTACATTGAGTACTCTTGAGTATCAAGAGGAAACTAGATTTATTCCTCCAAGGAGTGCCGGACCAACCGGGCTGTGGTGGGTATGTGGGCCTGCGGGCCGCTCCAAGCAACAGCCTGGTGGACCAAACTCTCACAAGTCAAGCCTGGCCACGGGCCGGGCTTGGGGAGTAGAAGAACTCCCAGAACCTCATCAACCAGGTATCAACCAGGTAACCGGGTACTTATGATTGACTAATCATTTACCCTACTAAAATCACGTTAATTGTTATCGATTAAAATTCCACAGGATAGTTACCAGTTGCCACGTTATCCTGTTACTGACACTTCCATATCACAAGTATATTCGTTGTACATTTATTTGCTATTTTTCAACATGTTTCGTCTCCAAGCTTTTCGTAACGATCCAGCAGGTGAAATAGGGAACTTAATTCGTGCCAAGAAGACCGAATTACAAACTCTTGCACACGAGTATCAACTAGATGTTCCCCATTGAGCCAAAAAAATGACTTGCACAATTTAATATCGGATCACCTCTGAGATGAAGGGAAGATTGACTCTGAAACTCACGAAAATTATTCTATTGCAGATAGACATGCTCTGGCAACTATGAAACTAAAGCTCGAACTTGCAAAGATCGAGCGGGAACAACAAAAAGAAGCCCTCCAACAACTAAAAGAAGCTCTACAAATGAGAGAAAGAGAGGCGGCCATAAAGAAAGAACAACAAGAATGCGAGATGGCCCTAAAGGAACGCGAGATGGCCCTAAAGAAAGAAGAGACGGCCCTACTCCAAGAGCGTGAGCGAGTACAGCTTGAAGCAAGACAACGTCACCTGGAGATGCAACGCGAGCATGATAAAAAGCAAGCTGATATGGCTCTAGCATGTCGTCAACAAGAACTCGCTTTGGAAACTACACACCACACTCAGCGTCAACAAGCTACAGCTAGTCTTCCCTTAAGTTTCAATGTCTCCCATGCAAGTAAGTTAATGCCACCATTCGTTGAGACAGAGATCGATGTATTTTTCACCACTTTTGAGACCCTAGCTAAAAAACTTAGCTGGCCTGCAGATCAATGGTCTACCCTTCTCAGAGTGCATCTCACAGGTAGAGCAGCAGTTACTCTCAGTACCTTAGCGTCTGAGAATGACTACCAGACCCTGAAGCAAGCAGTTTTGGACGCCTACCTTCTCTCCACCGAAAGCTACAGACGAGAATTCCGTGATTATCTAAAGGCAAGTACCACCACCTTTCTAGAATTTTCAAATACAAAGACAATATATTTCATGAAATGACTGGAAGCAGCACATGTCTCTACATTTTCAGAACTCGTCAACCTCATGCTAGTTGAGGAATTCTAGAGACGTGTTCCCCCTTCCGTCCTTCCCCCTTCACTTTGCATCTTACGTACAAGGTGCTCGGTCTACCACCATCTACTCGGACCCCAATCCCCTACGCTTTTTGCAGCAAACCCAATTCAACAATCAACGACTTCTTCGATGGGCTTTGTATTTGCAGAATTTCAACCTGGAGATCTTCTACATCAAGGGTTCTGACAACATCACAGCAGACGCCCTCTCCAGAGTCTATGAGGTAGAGGCACCTACACCTTCCACTCTACCATCGGAAGACGTAACTTCACCCATTAGAGCAGGCTTCGGGGGAGAGTTGTGACGATAATCTCTTTCAAGAGAGATTGAGCCTGCTCTTCCCTACATAAAGTTACTTATATACAACAATAAGATGCTACCTTCAAGATACGTCTACCAGTAGCACAAAACGTTTTGACCAGGAGGCAAGCGTACCCTAAAGTCCCCCCTACTCCACACTCCCTCCATGCCGGCTCGCCACCGTCGTCAACCAGCAAACTACCATTCACAGCCTGCCTGGTTCTGATTGGTGACCCGCCGACTGCACACCTGCACCTCAGCGCCCTCTACTTAGTCGATGTCTGGGCTTAAACCAGTCATTGAAGTTAGAATATCTTGTGCTCTCAAGCTGTGAACAACTAACTGATATACGCTCTGTCTATCAGGTGGATGTTTCTCAGCTAGCGCTTTATTCTCAGCACCTGCTTATTTCATTTTGTCTTTATATTATAGAGTAACGTCAGCCCTGTTCTTAATTTTTATGTTATATTTTTTGACTTGTTTGTTTGCACTGTACATAGCCAAGGAATTGTCTTTGTTTTTAATTTGCTTTCAATTTAATTAAAGTTTCATTATTCATACTATGTGTTTTGCGTGTATTCCCTTACTTTACCACAGACAACAGCCAAGCAGTCGATCTTTTTTTTCTTTAATGTGATAGGCATTGACACCAGCCATTAGGAGGACTGCCGAACATCTGCACTCCTTCATTTTCCCGTCACTAATATAATATATATTTATCTCAAAGTTTTTAAAACTTGAACAAACCCTTTTAAATTTTTTTTGTGCATAATCAACTAGGCAAAGGCTCCAACTTTGTCTAAATGGTCACAGCGTAATTGAAAAGCAAGAGAATCAAAATTAATTGTAAAATTGAATTCAGATTTTCAAATCAGAATAAAAAATATAAACTCTCACCAATTGTTCATTTAGTGTTATTATTCTCTCAGAATAGCATATGATCTTCATTTTCATCAAATTAGAATATCGGTTTTCAATATAGTTTACTGTAACAGAAATCGTCAATATAGCATTTGAAATATGCGGCAAATTCAGATTAAAAAATTATAGATCCATATATATATATATATATATATATATATATATATATATATATATATATATATATATATATATATATATATATATATATATATATATATATATAAAGTTTATGAAAAATCCATTCTAGAAGGATTGTAGAACAGACAGCTGGGCACACAATATGTCAAAATAGTGAGAATCGGTCAAAAACTGGAGTTTTAGAAGCCACTGAAAGTTGAAACTCTAGTTTCAGAGATAACTGAAGTTCAAATCAAATCAAATGTTTATTCGGGTAAAAGTACATACATAGAGGATTAGTTACAAACATAATGTTAGATTTATAGAGAGCGCTAGTACATACAATACCTAAAGCTACTAGTAAGCATAGCGTTCCGGGCAAGTTGAAGTTATCAACAAAAAATATAGGTAGTTTTAATTCGTTAATTTAATTTTATGTTTTAATAAACATTGTTTAGCATTCGTACAAGAATATGTGAAAGTTGTAGGTCAATGTATGTTGAAATGAAGTCAAGAAAAACAAAACTAAAAGAAAACACACAATATAGGGATAATTATATTAATTATAATGATTTAGGGTATACTTTATATAAGTGAAAAGCCCTAATAGGGTCTCTAATCATCAAAACAACCTAAAGAGACAATGAAAATAAAGTTTGAAATCTGAGAAAAAATCAGCCAAAAAAAATTCAAAGTCCCAAGTTCTGCGAGTTGTGACTGATTTATTTGTTGACCAATTTCATTCTATCTTCTCATAGATAGGGAAACGTATGCACTCTCCAGGATGTAAAGGTTACAACAAAATCAGATAATTAACAAAGGAGAAAAAACTAGAATCTTAAAAAAAATCCCCTAAAAAAAATATTTTTCGGACATTGTTGAAAGTAACATATATTAACATTGGTCAAAGTATTTATATGGTATATGTAACAAAACAGAGCATAACAACATAGTTACTCATTATTATTTGTGTTATGAATTATGTATTACTCAGCAATGCTATAAAGGCACCAACTGCATATCCACTTTGTAGACATTTCTTACTTCTATTTTTCTTCTTTGAGCATCGGACAGGTGTTTGCATCTCTTTATTACTGCTTTATCCCTCAGTTCCAGTTAAAAGCCAGGGCGACCAGAAAAGCAGGAAGAGAAGGGGCCCACTGGTCAGACCCCGGCGCTAAGGCTGGAGGAATGGACTTGAGTGCCTCCATCACCACCCAGGGAGAAGACAACTCCCAAAACTGCCCAAGTCTCAGAAACCTCTAAATCCCGCCCCGACTTTGAAGCCCTCAGACGCTTGGGAACCGGAAGCAAAGAGGGGGGCAGAATGAACCACAGCAGGGAAAGAACGAGGGGGATGCGGACTGAACCCCAAGTCTGGGTCCCTATAAGCAAAGCGGGGCAGTCTCGGGGCATCCGGGGAAGCAACCAACCTAGCACGTTGCAGCAACCTATACCTAGCATGCAACGCCTGAGCTGCCTGCACCCGAATAATGTCATCAGTTGAATGGGTGAATTGAGTCACAAACAAGCAACAATGCTCACAGGACTCCAGGTCGAAAATGTCACCGACCAAACAGGCAGCATGACGGAGGCAAAAACAATGAGTGTCGCAATGAGACAAGGAGACAGAGCAACCTTCAAGCTCGCACAAAGCGAGAGGTGACCCAGGGGTCGCAGCCATTAGACCCCGTGCACCCCCGCGGGGTTTCCCAGGGCCCATAGACTGGTATCGCTAAGGGTAAGCCCAGGCAGGGTACTGCTAACCAGCGCCCAAGTCTAAAAAACAAACTTCTAAAACTGAAACCCTGCGACGTGTCCACTCACAAGGGCCAAGCAGGAGGTACCACCAAACACCGGAGGTCAAGACCCTAACATAAATGGGGGAAAGGGACACAGACAGAACCCCCCACCAGGCAGAAAAAAATAAAACGAAAACCTCCAAAAGAGGGCAACGTACCCAGGAGGAACAGAGCTGGCCGCTGTTATAGGTGAAAACTACCTGCGCAGTACCCTGCGCCGCTTCCAGTGCAAAAACTACTACTTACCTCAAAGTAAACAAGGGAGGAACCCCCTTGTGATGACTAGGTGAGAAAATAGGTGAGATAACAGAAATGTGCCAAGGGAAGTGAAAAAATTGGATGAGAAATAGTTGCCCTAGTGTTTCCTGTGCAGAGAAGAACATTCAAGATGGCCGCCGGCAAGAGGAAATACAAAACAGAGCTTGATTTTGCTGGATTCAGTGAAGAAAGCATTGATATAGCCAGTCTATACAACACGTTGGGAAAATTAGATACTATAGAGAGGTAGACCCCAAGGTAACTTGTGGAAGATAACCCCAAGCCCCAAGGGCAGTACTTACAGGGGCACTCAGGAGATCCCTAAGCACATGCAACCTGAGTACCTGTGAATATTACTCCCAGCTCACACGCCACTGTTAGAGCAGTACTGGACACAAGGCACAGCACAACACAGGTAATCTGGAGCTGGAGCCACACGACCAAGCCACAATCACATCAGCCAAGAACTGGTGGGTAGATCGCTGCGTGGTGGGTCTGGGGCTCCCCCATCCCCCTCCCGGGGAGGGGGGAGCTGCGCAGACATGCGGCGTCTCACGTATGACGTCATGCACGTTTACTCATTTTCAATTGGGGAGTTCTGTCCACTCGTTAGTCTATTTTAGTCATTTTATCCAGAATAGGGGTTCGTTTTGAGGGGTTTACCTTTGTGGGTGCTTGGCCTGGTCGATGGTAGACATAGAATACTCCAAATCCCATGTCCAATTATATAGGCCATTTCTCCTCGTGCCTCTCTGAGGGGGGGCCAGGTTCTGGCTCGTGGTCCCCGGTAGGCCTAGAACTCCATTCACACTGACTGATGCCAAAGTCTAATGATATACATATCAGCCTGGATAGCTCCAGTTATCTTCTATATTTCTATATAGATACCTTTATAGCTATCTATATATTTTCTGGGGGGGAGCCTCTTTGGCTCCACCCAGAAAATAGTGTTAGAATGTAATGAAATGCAAATTTCTGAGTGTGGTCTTGTGGCTCCCTGAAGCTACTCTCACTAGTGGTGTTCAATCTGGCCTACTGGGGACCTAGAACTAAAACCCAACTGCTTGGGTGAGGCACAGAGAGTAGTAGCATTTATATATTCATATTTTATTTCTGCATATCCATCTTGAGGTTATCGTCAAATGATTTCGGGGCTTAGCGTCCCCGCGGCCAGGTCCTCGACCAGGCCTCCTTTTTGTTACACCTGCAGAAAGCAACCCGTACCAGCTGTCTAACTCCCAGGTGCCTATTTACTGCTAGGTAACAGGGGCATCAGGAAGAAAGAAACATTTTGCCCATTTCTTTGCGCCTCCACCGGGGATCGAACCCGGAACCTCAGGACTACGAATCCGAAGCGCTGTCCACCCAGCTGTCAGGCATCAGGCGTCCATGTGTATATTTATGCCACCATCTGACCCAGAAAGTCAATGAGACAAAATAAACTACAGGTGGCTATAGAAAGATCATAGCCTCATGAACCACCAGAAGAACTCTTCGATGATTGATAATGATTAAGCCACCCAAAAGGTGACACGGGCATGAATAGCCCGTAAGAAGAACTTCAACAATGTAAACAAATTATCAAAAAGTTTCAAAACAAGCGACAGCTCACTTGTTCCACCACCCCCCATTCGTCAGGGAAGAGAGGTTGGTAGCTCACGGTCAGCCAGTGACTCGACCCTCAGTTGTATGGTAGCTGTGAGAAAACTACCCCGACGACCAAGAGGGGTGTAGGGGAGCTTCCAGGGATTGGAAATTTCAACCAGAAATTGTTTTTTCATTACATTCAAGCTGGTGTTCTACGGTGAGCCCCTTGTGGTTCCCTGATGGTATCTATTTACAGAGAAGGAAACAGGGTACTTACCAGAGAGGAGAAAGCACCTCAGGATCAGGACGGACAAGAGACACACCAGGCCACGAGACAAGACCCAAATCCACACAGGGGCACTCGGGCCTGGGCACACTGACACTATACCAGGCCGCTAAAACCCTAACTTCCAAAACCCACGTCCCTGAATATCCGCCCAGGATATGTTAGCAAACATAGTCAGGAGTGGCCTATTTTCATAGATCATGGGGACGAAGGTAGACTATAGGCTAGCTGGAGTCAATAACACTGCAGATGACCTGAAAAGTACGAGCCTTGGAACAGGGGTCTAATGCGACCAGAGCGACCCACAAAGCATTCACTGAGGCAGAATCAGTGTCACGAAGGTAGGGGTGGAGAGCTACCACCAGACAACAGATGATGCATCCTCGGCTGAACCAACCAAGCATTAATCACCAAGTGACTCCTTGAAAAGCCAACCCAGAAAAGGAGGAGCAGGCTGCAGACTAAAACCCCACCAGGGCCAAAAGAACAAAAACCTTGCTCCAGGAATACAGGATGAAGCTCCCAATCCCTACCATTGGAGGCAAGGGAAATCTAAAAAAAAGCCTCGAAGAAACAGTTCTGGACCAAAGGGGACACCGTGAACCGAGGAAAAGAAAGGAATGAACACGGTAAAAAGACCAAGCAGGGTCAGACTGTACATGAGCAAGACAGAGGTGAAGCAAGGCGTGACACAGCCTGTAAAATAGGGCAGAAGAAGTATCAACATCGAATGCAAGTTGCAGCAGCTCTATCAGCGCCATACAATACAAGGCGACAATATTCAACACAAGATGCTGATCAAGAAAGAACCAGGAAAGAGTAGAGAGCACCACCTACTCCAAAATCTAAGAACGATGTAAGGAATGGAAATGGTGAAGAGCGCCAAGAAACCTCATATTTCCCCCTCGAGTTAGCACACAGTTGGGACACCAACATGGCCACCTGATCACCATATAAATAATGATAAACCGTTGTCAGACATACTAGATGTATAGAGCAATTCAATGTCTTTCTTTATTATGCACCCCATACCCATCCCCTGGGCGGTGGTGTAAAGGGTTACAGAACAGAGAAGGTAAAACCGGCAAAATAAGTCACTAGGCCTTCCCTTAAAGGCAGAGACATGGAAAACACCAAGCAAACAGCACCTGACACCAAGGCCAAGGCTGGGCTGGCCACCAAGGAGCCTGAAAGAGCCAGTTTGAGAACTAAGGGAAAAACCCAGAAAGAGGTAGGCCTCGTGCCCCATAACAAAGCCCAACCAATCCTTGAACCTCGGCTGTATCGGGAATTGCCAATAAGCCTCCAAGAGATCCAGAGAAATCATCCAAGAGCCTGCCTCGAAAATGAGAGACCTGGAATAGGGTGGTCGTCTAAAAGGAGGGGCAAGGAATGAACAGATTCAACACAAAGATTGAAGATCTTTGAATCTTTGATTCAAAGAATGAAGATCAACCAAAAATCCGGAGAACCAGTTTCGGGACCGGAAAATGCAGGAACCCTTCAGTGGATTTCCTTTGAGGAAATGGTGGTCTCAAAGAAAGAAGAAGCTGGCCAGAAAGACCCTCATGCGTTGGGGGAATAGCTGACTCAACTGCTTCCGCACCCTCGTCGTAAGAGCCAACCGCAGGAGCCGACCAAAACACATTCTGACCTATACCCTTCCCTAAACCCGAAACGCTTAGATGGTTCGGGGTTGGAAGCAGAGTGGAGTGGATCAGAAGGGCGAATCATGCCCACCAGGGAAGGAAGAGGTGTGGATGGAACCTATGTTGAGGTTGACCAACACCTCCAGTTCCAGATCCCTAAACACCAACCTGGAGCATCCAACCAGGCACACAACTTAGTCTGCCATAACCTGGCAAACCTTACACATAAAGCAGTTCCTGCCTGAAAAAACAGAACCTCAGCACATCAGGAGGATTAAAAAAGAGTAATCACACGAGAAAAACAAACCCCACAAGAGTCAGTGTTGAAGGTGACACTGACCCAATTAGCAATAGGCAGAGGTAAGAGGAATGAACATCTCCACATGGCAAGGACAATGTACAACCCTCAAACTTGCATGGAGGAAGAGCAAGTTTGGGGAGATATCCGTAGGGACCATCGAACCTGCAGGGAATTGCCAGTGCCTGAAGAAATTGATCAAATGGGACACAGGCACATTGGCACTGGCCTAAAAAAATACGCTGCCGAATCTATATCAACAGAGTACCAACACTAATAGGATGGCATCCATATCATAATATGTAGGAGCGAACTAAAGGATAGAATCAGTGTTAAGAAGGCCAACACAGCCTGGCTACGATGGTTGAGAAGGCTGAGCTCTACGGGTCAACTAAGTACATGAATACCCAGTGCACCCCAAGCCAGAAAATGCAGCACCCTACCCGAGTAAAGACATGAAATCCAAGGAACCTTACTTGCCCCGGGTGAGCATCACAAGCGAGAAGTGCCTCTAAAGGAGCGACCCCAGAAAAAACTGAGAACGATGAGAACACCACAGGGGAAGAGAACCCTTTAGTGCAAGGGCAGCACTAGGAAGCACGCGGATAAGAAAGCCCTGTGCACATACAGCTCCAAGCTTTCTTAAGTTCAGGTTCACACTACACTGAACAGGGTAAAGAAAAACCAACATTGGTAAGAAACCACCACTTGGCAGAAGCAGGTGACAAGAACCCAAGCAGAGAGAAGCAACCCAATACACAACACAAATCACCACAGAACCAAGGGCTGTGTCACTAGCTGAACACACGCTACCTCCCCCTCATCAAATAGGTAGAGTTGGGGATAAATGAGCTGACGCTTCTTTTGAAACTTTTCCATCATTTGTTTACATTATCAAGGAGTTCTCCTGATGGTTCTTGAGACTACAGTCTCTTCTATAGTCGGCTGTGGCTTGTTTTCTCTCACTGACTTTCTGGGTACCTTCCACTGTGGTGGCATAAATAAACAGATAAATATACAAATGTCACTGCTTCCGTGGCCTTCTGGCTTTTGTTCATGGTCCCAGGTAGGCCAGATAGAACTCTGCAGCTGATGCAATTCAGCAGATGGTTCACTAATAACCAAAGAGCCAAAGTTCAATCCCCGCAAGCACAACTAGGTGAGTACTAAGTAAGGCATGTCAAACATGTGGCTTGTACAAAGGATCTTGTAATTTGGTCATTTAACGGCCAAATTTGAAGTTTTTATTATTTAAACTATCACCTTTTAATAGATTTCAAAACCACAAAAACACGAATGCAGCTGCGAAGCAAGCAAGTTAGGACTTCTAAAAATAAACATGACATAAACCGCTTAGCTGGCCTAAATTTTTTAAATTTTTAACTGATGATTTTATTATTAACTAGCAGTACCCAGCCACGCGTTGCTGTGGCTCAGAAACCATGTGCGTTGCTGAGCCACAGCAACCTTCCCAGTCCTCCCCACCATTCCCCCCTCACCCGTCTCCTCGGCCTCCCAACCATTCCCCACTCTACCGTCCCCTCAACCCCCCCACCATTCCCATCTCCGAACCATCTGCACCACCCTCTGCACCAACATCTCCACCCCCATCTACACCACGATCTTCACCACCACCTTCACCAGCATCTTCACCACCATCTTCACCACCATCTTTGTGGGAAAAACCTGCTGGGATTGATATGAAAGGAGACTACCAGAGACTTGTAATGAACTAAATTAAAAATTTACTGTCTGCAAATTAATTCAACTAAAATCTCTAGCTAGGGTTGTAAATCCTAGCTCCTTTTTCCTAATGACAGATTGTGGGCTGTAAGGGACAGGTGGGGTGAATGAATTAGTTGATAAAAGTTCCAGTCCACCTGTAGACAGGGATTCTCACATCAGCTTGTATTTTATACAAGGATAAGATTTTATAAATTCAGTTATATGACTGAACACTGGCTCTGTTTAAATCAGAGATTTAAACATGTACATAGTCTAGCCTAGCACCATAACTATTAACAGCCAATATATTCTTATACTATAAACAACAAATTAAATTGTAAAAGTATAATAAATAACTTTAAATGTAGTCTAAGTACTGTTAACTAAGTACTAGAAATTATATTCAATTAAATGAACTTAAATGATAACCTAAAAAATAACTAAGCAAGCAATTGATAACTTAATTTATATATTCAAGTATATATGCAATGAATTTATATTCAATTTATATGAATAAGGTACAGTCAGCTTGACTGAATCTCTTCCAACACAATGGACACTTATGAGGTTATTTACTTATTGCAGCTGAATTCTTTTCTGACACAATGGACACTCATGACGTCCAGTGCTTGGATAAGATTCACAGCTACACTACAATTTTAATAAACTTACTGAAAAATGAGGCGTTGCCTCGCTTTATTACCGACAGACAGATTTATAGAATATTAAAGTTATACAAGCATACAATTGGCCAATTAATACGCTACTGTAATAACCTTCAATATACTTATCTGAAGCCGGTTGCCTGTCTGACAAGTTTGCCAGACTGATTAACTCTCTTGTCGCGAGTTTAGGCACGTTATTTTATTTCACAGCGTTGCTGTTTGATGTACTAGTAGCGTTGCTACTTGGATTTTTCTTAAACTGCGTTGCAGAAGAATGATATGTTGATGGTGAAGGTGGAGCCAAGTCACTGAGTGCTCCGCTCTACACTTATAGATATAAATGTTCTAGGAATTTTCCTTGTAAATATTGTCTAGGTACTCCCCCAGTTCTAGAGAGTATTCACTGGTGATAAAGATAAAGATTCAATAATACCCATGATATAAATTCATTAGCTAACCTCTTCCTCTCCAAAACTCTAAGCCTCTACAACCTTCATTGTCCCCTTCTTACAAAGCAAGTAACTGACAAAAGATTAAACAATCCATGGCTCACAAGTGGCATTCTCAACTCAATCAACAAGAAACATGAATATGAAAAGGAAGTTAGGATTGGCCTAGTTTCAAAGGAAGTAGCTAAAAGGTACTCATCAATGCTTACCAGTATCATAAGAAAGGCAAAACTTGCATATTATGTGAATAGATTCAGTGAAGCAAAAGGCAACATGAAAAACACTTGGAAAACTATCTCTAGTATCCTAGGAACTAAGCAACACTCACATAACCAAATAAAACTCTACAAGGATGGGGATATACCGTCAACTGATTTAGAAATGGCAAATGAATTTAATAGTTTCTTTTCATCGGTTGGTGCCAATCTTGCCAGTAAAATCCCACAGACTCAGACACATATTAACACATATCTCTCAGGCAGCTATCCAAACTCTCTTCTCCTTTCACCAATCAGCCCGGCAGATGTTGTGTCCATCATACACTCTCTAAAAACCAAGGCAGGGAACACCAGTGAAATTCCGTCCATTGTGTACAAGAGAGCCTCCCATGCCCTTGCCCCACCCATAGCACTACTGTTCAACAAATCTATAGAGTGTCACACCTTCCCTGATATCCTCAAAAAAGCAAGAGTAACGCCAGTCCATAAAGGAGGCAATCCGGCGGACATAAACAATTATAGACCAATATCAAATCTACCCATTCTATCAAAAATATTTGAAAAAATTATTTACAAACAGCTCTATTCCTACCTCGTAAAATTCGACATACTCAGCCCCTGCCAGTTTGGCTTCCGGTCCCAAAAGAGCACCAACGATGCAATCATTAGTCTCCTTGACGTTATCTACTCAGCCCTTGACAAAAATGAGTTTCCGATTGGACTCTTCATTGACCTAAGAAAAGCCTTTGATACTGTTAATCACAACTACCTCTTACTTAAACTCCAGCATTATGGAATCCGAGGCCTTGCCCTTGACTACATCCGATCCTATCTTAGTGACAGACACCAATATGTAACCATCAATGATACAACTTCGTCCACTCTACCAATTACCGTTGGAGTGCCACAGGGCAGCATCTTAGGACCTCTTCTATTTCTTATATATATAAACGATCTGCCTAATGTCTCTATTATTCTCAAACCTATACTGTTTGCTGACGATACTACTCTTATCTATTCAAACCTCAACCCACATACACTAAATAATGTTGTGAATAATGAATTAAAAAAAGTCCACTTATGGATGTCAACGAACAAACTAACATTAAACATCGAAAAGACTTACTACATCTTATTTGGAAGCAAATCATCAAATGCAATTCAGCTACAGATAGACAACATTAACATCAGTAATAAAGATGATGGCAAGTTTCTTGGCCTATTCCTAGACAAGAGACTCAACTTCAGCACCCACATTCAACACATAACTAAGAAAGTCTCTAAGACAGTTGGTATACTCTCCAAAATCAGATATTATGTTCCTAACTCTGCTCTCCTCTCACTATATTATGCACTAATTTACCCCTATCTTAATTATGGTATCTGTGCATGGGGGTCTACCACTGCAAACCACCTTAAGCCCATCATCACACAGCAAAAATCTGCTATCAGAATGATAACTAACTCAGCTTTCAGACAACACTCAGCTCCCTTGTTTAAATCCCTAAACTTGCTAAATATTAACTCCCTCCACACATTCTCTTGTGTCAACTACATTTACAAAACCCTGTTCTTAAATGCAAACCATGCTCTGAAACTCTCCCTGGACAGATGTAATAGGACCCATTATCACCACACCAGAAATAAATATCTCTTTGATATCCCCAGGGTCAAACTTAATCTGTGTAAACGCTCTATGCAAATTAAGGGACCTAGTTTATGGAACTCACTCCCTAGTGAATTGAAAAACTGTAAAACTTTTGCCTTATTTAAAAGCAAAACCAAAAAGTACCTAACTTCATCTTCTTAGTTTTCCTACACTGAGCTTTAAATTTGCTCTGTACCTAGTGTTACCCAATCTCCTAATTTTTATGTAATTTCAAACAACCTTATCATTGTGTTCATTGCTGTCTTCTTTTATGTGCTAGCCATATGCTGTATTGTGACTACCAAATTTTGTCAACTACCATTCAAGCTGTCATTGCAACCAATCTTATATTGTTTCTGCTGTATTATGCCTACCAATTTTTTTGTCAACTACCATTCAAGCTGTCATTGCAATCAATCTTAGCTACCTATGTGCTTTAATATACTGTACCTACAATTTTCTCTCATCTTTTTTTTCATTTCATGTAATCTGTTATCATTTTTTGTCTATAATTTTGCAAGTATTTACCTCCTTAAAATTTTCTTAGATTAAGGACCTGCCCGAAACGCTGCGCATGCTAGTGGCTTTACAAGACTGTAATTACCATATTTGTATCCTCACATTCCTTATGTACATTCTTGTATATGCATAAATAAATAAATAAATAAATAAATAAGATAACTAGATAAGGTGTCCTAACCCAAATAATGTTCGCTAAGGATCCGTCACTGTTCACTGAGTTGTAAACAAAAGGGTAGTGCCGCGGGGTGTCTTGGTGGGCGCTTCTCTCCCAGCCATCGCCCTTCCATGCTCCCTGAGCACGGTAGCCTTCTATGAATATTGATTGATTATTTTTACAGTCTAGATTTATGATTGAGATAAGATGTGATTATAATATAATTAGATATAGGATATAAAGATTATTAGTAGTACTTGAGAGTACCACTGATTCTTATTAAGGATTCGATTTTATCCCTACCGGATATTGAATAAATGTTCCAATAGTTTTTTAATTACCAATCCTTCTAGAAGCTTCTGGATCCTTGAGAGATCATGCACAAAGTCACGTAGGCATCAATAGGGCCCTGTAGCGTACGTGATCATAGTGACATTGTCATCTAGGATCAAGCTATATAATGAATCTATAATGATTCTAATATGATTTTGATACGATTTAGATATGATTTTGATATGATATAGAAATGATATAGAAATTATACATTTCTTAGATGATTATTAGATATGGTGGGTAAAAATTTCCCACATCTTCCAGAGGGAGAGAACTGGCACAGAGTCCAATACTAAGGACAATAGTAACCATATGTATTTATCTACTCTCCATTAGATTGATAATACAAGTGCAAATTTTGCTTGCACTTTTGTGCTGCTGTCCGTTGTGGACGATTGTGTCTGTTAGGAGTCTGTGGGTCATGTGAAGTTAGAGTGTCTTGAGGTCTCTCAGGATCTAACTGCAGCTGGCTCACTGATTCCATGTGGATGAGTTTGTCCAATGTCTTCAGGGAAGTTGTTCCTTTAGACAGGATTTTGACTATTCTCAAAATCCCCTGACTATCTGGATGGACTGAGACAACTTTACCTAATGGCCAGTCAGCCCTAGGGCCATCACTGTCTACCAAGACAATATCACCAGGTTGGAGATTAGCTATATTATGTGGGACATTGGCCCCATAGTGATGTTCTCGTAGAGATGTAAGATATTCTTTTGTCCAAACATCATTCCATTTTTGGATTATGCTGGACAGATGCTTATACCCCTGAACCAACTCGCTCTGACCCACATATGAGGGATCTTTGATCTCATCATCCACTAGAGATGGTACTAGAGTCAGAAGTCTTCCATACATTAGGTGGGCAGGACTTAATGGCTCATGTTGAGTAGGATCCTCAGACAAGTAAGTCAATGGCCGGTTATTCACCCTTGATTCTATTTCCGTGATTACTGTCTGGAGTTCTTGAAGATTGATTTTCTGACGGTGTAGAGATTTTCTCAAGGATCTTTTTACAGTTCCTATTAACCGTTCATAAAATCCTCCGTGCCATGGGGCTCTCGGATGGATAAATTTCCATCGGCAATGACGCTGTTCCAGTGTGGAAGCAACCTCAGGATGGGAACAGATTTCCCGTAGACATGCTTCTCCAGCTACCAAGTTTGCTCCGTTATCTGAAATCATCAGCTTAGGGCATGATCGGCGTGCTGCGAATCTACGGAAAGCTTGAATAAATGATTGAGCAGTCATATCTTGTGTTACCTCTAGATGTACTGCCCTGGTGGTAGCACAGGTGAACAGACAGATGTATGCCTTGATAGGTTGCTTATCTGCAGTCCCTGTTAGATATATTGCTCCTGTATAATCTACTCCTGTCGTTTCGAAAGGTTGTAGATGGACCACTCGTTCCTTTGGTAGGGGTGGTGGCCCTGGATAAGAGCAAGTACTTGCATCGTACCTTCGGCATATCATGCAATTCTTCAAGATTGATTTGACTGACTGTCTTCCCCGAGGAATCCAGTACTGCTGTCTGATTTGTGTGAGTGTGTCTAACACTCCTCCATGTTTGGTGATTTGTTGATGTGTATGCAACACAATCAACCTTGTGATCCAATGATTTTTTGGTAAAAGCCATGGATGCACGGTATCTAGATTGATATCTGCGTGTTTAAGTCTCCCTCCACAACGCAGAATGTTGTGATTTTCTTGGTCTATCCACAGACCGAGATTGTGTTTTAACTTATGCGAAAGATTTTCATAGTTATTCCCATAAGTTTCTCTCTGGGCTTGTCTTACCCAATAGATAAGTGCATCTGGAAAAGTGTATTTTATACCTTTTTTCCTGAGATAATGAAACACGTTCTGTGTTACATTGATTAATTTGATGAGCGAGAAGTAACGAGTACAATCCAAGACTGATATTTGAGCTTGCTGCCTGGTGGTAGTTATGGTTTGTGTCGTGATGACATGTGGCTTTTGTTCAGGCCAACTACCATTCACTAACCATCGAGGCCCATGAAACCAAATATCTGCCTTTGCAAATTGTTTAAACGTCATACCTCTTGATAAAAGATCAGCTGGATTATCTTTTGTTGGTACATGCAACAATTGAAAGCCTGCGGAAATTTCTTTAATTTCCGAGACGCAATTTTTTACATATGGAGTTGGACAGTTGTCGTTTCGTACCCATTGTAAAACAGCTTCATTGTCAGACCATATAATGACATCTTTGATGTTCATGGTAGACAAGACTTGTTTGATATGCACTGCTAAGCGTGTGCCAGTTAGCAGTGCTGTTAGTTCCATCTGAGGCAAAGTCCTCTTTTTTGATGGAGTGACTCTGGCCTTAGAGGTGATAAGATATGATTGATTAGAAGTCACTAAGTAAGCACAAGCTTCAAAAGCTTTGGCTGACGCATCTGCGAATACATGTAGTGATACTTCATCATGTTCCTCGACTATGTGTCTTGGAAAGATTATCTTTTCGACTAAAGTTTGTTCTTGAGCCACTTCCATCCAAGCTTTTTGTAACTGGAGTGGTAGTGGGTCATCCCAACCAACTTTAGTCTTCCAAGCTTCTTGCACCAATAAACACCACTTGATAGTCAAAGGATTTAGTAGACCAAGTGGGTCGAATACTTTGCTAACTTGTGAAAGCCAATCCCTTTTTGTAGCAATGCAATAATTTACTGGTACAGCTCTGATCGAGATTGTGTCCGAGATTAAATCCCACTCCATACCTAACACCTTTTGTGATTCTGGTACGTGATATTCAGGGTAATCTCTTGCTATTTGATTATTCAATGTTGCATTATTAAAGGCCCAAGATTGTAGTGGCATGTTGGCACCTTGTAGCTCCTTGTTGGCCTCTTGATATAATTGTTACAGTTCAGTAGTACTGTTAACTGTCCCTTGAAAATTATCTACATATAGATTCTGACTGATTTCAGCCTTATAGGGACTCGATGATTTCTTCAGATGAGTATCTAGAGTTGCTTGCAACAGAAATGGACTTGACGTCGCGCCGAAAAGAACTGATGAGAATCTGAAAGTCACTATAGGGCTATTGATATCTTCTGGATTCTCTACCCATAGAAACTTAGGGAAGTCTCTATCTTCTTCCTGCAAGCCAACTCTTAGAAAGGCCTTACTTATATCTGCTGAATACGCATATTTGTTAAGTCTAAACTTCAATAGTATGTCATACAATTTCTGAGTTAGACTTGAACCTGTTTGCAAACAATCATTTAGACTGGTTCCTTGGGGTCCAGATTTAGAGCTACAATTAAAAACTATCCGTAAAAGAGTCGTTTTGGATTCTCTCATTACAGCCATGTGAGGTAAAAAATGGCCTTCTTGCTTATTGTGGTGTTTCACGACTTCGATGAATTTATTCTTTAATTGTTGAGCTATAATCTTATGATAGAGTTTTAAATGCTCAGGCCTTTTTCTTAGCTTTGCTAATTGAGATTTAAATTGACTGTAAGCCATGTGATAATTGGTAGGTAAGGTTTTATGGTTGATTTTCCATGGTAGCCTTACCCAGTACTGTCCATCATGGTACTGTACAGTTTCTAAGTACTGATTGTATGCACAGACATCATCAGGACTTGGTTGTTCAGGAATTATTCCTATGGCATCAAGTTCCCACAATTGATGTACAGATTCCAATCCATCATCAATCATGTGGGGGATTTTAAGTGGTGACTGTTCTTTGCCTAGTCACGCTATTATTACAGTTTCTGTATGATGGGATTTTTCAGGAATTGAAGTTTCAAGATCTAGTATAGGTCCTGTCATCAATATGCCTCCTGCTGATTTAAGTATATTCATACCCATACATTCCTCTGATCCCAGAATGAATCGATGATAGTAGTCAGCTCCAATCAGGATTCCAATATCCCCTATGTAGTCAGAATCAAGCCGAGGATCTGCTAATTGGATTCCTTTTTCTTTTAGGAATTTAATTGTGGCTGCCAGACCAGTCACTTCCATTTCAGTAGGAATTTTATCAACTACTATGGCTTCGACTGTCCTTTGGGATGTGCCTAGACAGACATTGAGTTTTACTACCGGAAAGAATATATGACCTGAATTGGTAAAAAACCCTGATATGGATGTAAATACTTGCTTTGAAGATTTAAGTTGTAAATCTTCTGCCATCTTTTTACTGATAAAGGTTTTCTGTGACTCTTGATCAAAAAAGCCTCTAGTTTGAATACAAATTCCTTGATTGCATAGTTCTAGCTGTACAGTAGGCAATATGGCTGTTGTAACAATTTCTGTATCTAAGGCATTGACATTATTCATTACTGTACAGAATTGTACGGCTGTTGTGGTATTATCATCTTTTGGCTTTGCCTGAGATGCAGGTTGATTATTGGATGTCTGTAATCTGGATTGAGTGTTGATATCACCACAGAGTGCTGTGTGATGTACACTTTTATGACAATATTGGCAGTTCTGCAACTGAGTGTTACACTCACTTGTATCGTGCTTTCGTAGACAACGGATGCACCTGTTCAAAGATTTCAGTCGATTGATTCGACTGGCACGGCCTTCATAAACTGTGCATTGATAAATGTTATGTGCTTCTTGACAGAATAAACATTTTGGGAAACTTGCAGCTCCTTTTGTCTTATCTGTCTTGGGAGCTTGATTTCCTACAGTTCTGTTAACTGTGGGGGATATAGCATAAGAACCAACATTACTCTGTTTCCACTTTGCAGAAGAGGAGTTTTGTTGCCTTGATTTTTGACTGCCATTTTGAACATTTTTGTTTTTGTCCGTGGATTTACTTTTATTGATTTTTTCTTGTGTTCTAAGTTTTCCTCGTCTTTGTAATCTTTGTACGTAAGCTCGAAGTCCATCAAAGATTTGGCTTTGTGATAAGATGTTGGTGTTATAATGAGTGCATAGGCTGTCTATGACCTCATTAGGAAGTTTCCTTTGAATGATTAACTTTGTAAGCCACTCTGCATTTCCTACAGGTACTTTTGTACTGAGGGCTTTGATGATTGATTCTATAGACAATCGATATGATTGTAGTGACTCATAACTTATATTTGGAGAGGGTAAATCCAATAATTTGCATGAGAGACGGGCAATTGCAGTCTCCTTATCACTGTAGTTATCTTGTAACAACTGTAAGGCATGGTCGTAATCATCATCTGTTAATGATAAATTAGCAATGACCTTCCTTGCCTCTCCCCGTAACTGGCCTTGCAAATATTCAAACTTTGTCGCCTTTTTCAAAGAAGTCTTGGAGTTTATTATAGAATCAAAGGCTCTCCAGAAGGTATCCCAATTGTCTTCATCCTTGCCCTCAAAATATGGTAAATGTACCTTTGGAAGCTCTGCTGCTATATGTGTGATAGTTGCATTGCTCTGTTCGAGTGGATGAGCTCACATTGGATTGGGTTCCTGCTTGAGATATTTGTTTGATTAAAAGATCAAGTTGATCTTGGATTTTATCTTCATACATTGTCATTTCAACGACGATTTCCTGAAGTTCCCTTCGGGTTAAATCTGCATTAGCCATTTCTGTTAGATAAATCTCTGCATGGCGTTTGATTTGTTCATACTTATCCACAGCTGCTTTTACTCTGTTATTCAGAATTATTAAATCAGGAGATGGTTGTCTAGCCAACTTTTGACATTTGTCAATCAGTTGAGTTAGGTGATTTTGCAGACCATTAAGTGTCCTCCTATTTCCTGTTTCAGCTGCTGGTGGAATGCTGTTAGCCATTTTGACCTTTTCCGAGTTTCGGAGATTCCGAGATTTTTCTCTTTTTTCTGTTGAATATGTTTGAGGTTAATGTATTTTGATAAATGAGCTTTCCTGGCTACTTAGGTAATGATTCCAAAGATCGTCCTTCATTTCCTCCCTGGAATCTGGTTGTAGCAGGTGTTCAATTATCAAAAGTACTGTAATAATTTGATTTGTGACCCGGAAGCACGAATGCACCAAGTTGGTAAATCCTGCAATAATTTTTTAAAAATAGTAAATGGCACTATTTTTGCAAAGTTATTACAAGATCTGTTACCATAATAATTGTATGATAAAATACAGTAGAATGCCTACTGGTTTTTCCTGTAATAGGGTTTGTACAGTTAATTATGGTTAGATTGTAATGAAATGCTCCTACAGTGATGATAACACTTTTTTAAAGAATATTATGTAATGAGCAGCTCTGAAAATCAGTAGATTAGAGATAATGCTGGATAATACACTTAAATATGTACATAATGTTACCACAAGTGAGGTAGGTAAAGGGTATATATGATTAAGATGCAGTGCAGTGTCTGTGACACTGATATACTTAATTACTGTGGTTTCTTAACACTGAACAGTATCAGTATGCTATGAATGCTTACTAGTTAATGGATATGGTGGCTTAAGCCACTGCAAACTATTTGTTTACTTAGATATATAGCTATGATAAATATTGGCTGATAGCTAGGTTAGGCTAGAATATGTAAGAAATATTCCAATGAAAAATCAAGAAGTTTCTTATGTATTTGGCATTGAAATATTCGGTAAATGAAGGACCAAAAATATCCGGTTCGAAGGACCAATAATTTGGGAAAAACCTGCTGGGATTGATATGAGAGGAGACTACCAGACTTGTAATGAACTAAATTAAAAATTTACTGTCTGCAAATTAAATCAACTAAAATCTCTAGCTAGGGTTATAAATCCTAGCTCCTCTTTTCCTAATAAATAAATAAATAAATAAATAAATAAATAAATAAATAAATGTTTATTTAGGTAAGGTACATACATACAAGAAATTTTTACAAAGATTGGTTGAATTATAGGTAGAGCTAGTACATACAATGCCTAAAGCCACTATTACGCAAAGCGTTTCGGGCATGAAAAACTTAAATGACAAGCTTAATACTAATTGAGCATAAAGAGTAGAATGAAAACAAGAAATGAAAGCATAGCTGAAAAAGCAGCACAAATACAATTTTGTCGACAAACAGCGCTCTTTAAAAAAAACAGACATTGGTTGACAATAGAAGGGTAAGGTACGTTACAGGGAATTTATTAGGTATAGCTTCGTTTTTATCTTAAACTGGTTGAGGGAGGTACAGTCTTTAACATGGTTGGGAAGGTCATTCCACATTCTGGGCCCCTTGATTTGTAGAGCATTTCTAGTTTGATTAAGTCGTACTCTAGGAATATCAAAAATGTATTTATTTCTGGTGTAGTGCTCATGGGTTCTGTTACAACTTTCTATGAAGCTTTTGAGATCAGGATAATGACAGATTGTGGGCTGTAAGGGACAGGTGGGGTGAATGAATTAGTTGATAGAAGTTCCAGTCCACCTGTAGACAAGGGTTCTAACATCAGCTTGTATTTTATGCAAGGATAAGATTTTATAAATTCAGTTATATGACTGAACACTGGCTCTGTTTAAATCAGAGATTTAAACATGTACATAGTCTAGCCTAGCACCATAACTATTAACAGCCAATATATTCTTATACTATAAACAACAAATTAAATTGTAAAAGTATAATAAATGACTTTAAATGTAGTCTAAGTACTGTTAACTAAGTACTAGAAATTAGATTCAATTAAATGAACTTAAATGATAACTTAAAAAATAACTA
Source organism: Procambarus clarkii (assembly GCF_040958095.1). Lineage (NCBI taxonomy): Eukaryota > Metazoa > Arthropoda > Malacostraca > Decapoda > Cambaridae > Procambarus > Procambarus clarkii. Next base: position 22,452,003 of record NC_091157.1, on the reverse strand, counting down.
AGCAAGCAATTAATAACTTAATTTATATATTCAAGTATATATGCAATGTATTTATATTCAATTTATATGAATAAGGTACAGTCAGCTTGACTGAATCTCTTCCAACACAATGGACACTTATGAGGTTATTTACTTATTGCGGCTGAATTCTTTTCTGACACAATGGACACTCATGAGATCCAGTGCTTGGATAAGATTCACAGCTACACTACAATTTTAATAACTTACTGAAAAATGAGGCGTTGCCTCGCATTATTACCGACAGACAGATTTATAGAATATTAAAGTTATACAAGCATACAATTGGCCAATTAATACGCTACTGTAATAACCTTCAATATACTTATCTGAAGCCGGGTGCCTGTCTGACAAGTTTGCCAGACTGATTAACTCTCTTGTCGCGAGTTTAGGCACCTTATTTTATTTCACAGCGTTGCTGTTTGATGTACTAGTAGCGTTGCTACTTGGATTTTTCTTTAACTGCGTTGCAGAAGAATGATATGTTGATGGTGAAGGTGAAGCCAAGTCACTGAGTGCTCCGCTCTACACTTATAGATATAAATGTTCTAGGAATTTTCCTTGTAAATATTGTCCAGGTACTCCCCCAGTTCTAGAGAGTATTCACTGGTGATAAAGATAACTAGATAAGGTGTCCTAACCCAAATAATGTTCGCTAAGGATCCGTCACTGTTCACTGAGTTGTAAACAAAAGGGTACTGCCGTGGGGTGTCTTGGTGGGCACTTCTCTCCCAGCCATCGCCCTTCCATGCTCCCTGAGCACGGTAGCCTTCTATGAATATTGATGGATTATTTTTACAGTCTAGATTTATGATTGAGATAAGATGTGATTATAATATAATTAGATATAGGATACAAAGATTATTAGTAGTACTTGATAGTACCACTGATTCTTATTAACCCTTGCACTGCTCAGGGGTCATATGGACATTTACACCCCTGTGCGCAAGAAAAAAAAAATTCAAAATTTTTTTTTCGTCTTCTAAACATGTTAATTTGTGTCCCCTGAGCACGGAAAAAATAAAAAAAAAATCGTAGGTGACATATTTTGGGCGCAATTGACCGAGGAAGTCTGGCAAAAAGTGGGCGTTGACAGAGCGGTCGTCAGACCCGGTCAGCGTCACCCGCGTTGACAGATGGGAGTTGCCACAAATTAAGATATTATTACCTAATTGTTTCAATGTCTCCGATTGATTTTTTCTTAGTTTTTTTGCAGTAATATTATTCAATAGTGTGTATTGTAATATATTTATATAATAAAAGTGGTTAATAATCGCTATACTCAAAAGTATGATGTGCATATTAGTGATTCAATTATTATGTTTATAAAACAATAAACAAATAGTTGTGCTGCTATTACACTCTATACACAGGTTATATATAAGTATTGGCATGTTTTGGTCACCATAACGAACCACTAAGTTGGTATTGAGAGTCGAAAAGCAACGAGGAGTTACCGCCACACACCAGCCAGCCACTCGCTGCCACTCCCTCAACACACGCACTAAACTTTCTCCCCCAACAATACCAGTTGTGGTGTTATTACACTATATACAGACGTTATATATAAGTATGTGTATATTTTGTTCACCACAACTGTACAGCTAAGCTGATATAGTTAGTTCAGGCACTAAGAGTCGTCGCTATACACAGATGGCGGCTGGCGGTTCCCTCACTCTTTCAAGGTCACACGCACTAAACTTTCTCCCCCAACAATACCTTTTGCAGTGTTATTACCCTATATACACATATTATATATAAATATCTACATGTTTTATGCACCGTAACTGTACACCTAAGCTTCTAGAGCGCCCAAAGAGCATAGTGGCCACCCTCTAAACAGCTAGAGAAATCGTGCAGACGACGTCACCTCCGTCACCCATATGTCTCCTCCCAGCATAATCATTTTGCTGTTATTACACTAATACACACATTATATATAAGTATCTACATTTGTGTTCACCATAGAGAACCACTGACCTGGTATGGTGAACGCAAACAATAACAGGTGGCCACACAGTCAGTAAACGATGCTGTCTCCCTCCGTCTCTCAGCATCACTCCTCACACAGCGCTAATTATTACAACAATCCTGCTATTATCACAACCCTGGTTATTTATATCACAGTCATTGGTCATCTGTAATATTGTCATCGCTAAATAATAACAATTATATATTTATTTTGACATTTTTCGGCGATGCTGTGGTCACAAGCTGAACATCAATGCTGTTCGCTCATGCTGCGTGCGCCGGCCTTGGTTGCTCCAACAGTACTGTGCCTCTCACACCTGAGAATATTGCCCACGATTTTTTTTTTAAATGGCATCTGTTTACAAGAGCCCTGAGGAAGCTACTGTGAACCCCGTGTAGCCGCGGGCCATTTGAATCAGGCCTGGCACCCTATGGCGTATATATACGCCATGCGCACCATGGGACATGTTACTCAGGGCGTATATATACGCCATGCGCAGTTTAAGGGTTAAGGATTCGATTTTATCCCTACCGGATATTGAATAAATGTTCCAATAGTTTTTTAATTAACAAATCCTTCTAGAACATTCTGGATCCTTGAGAGATCATGCACAAAGTCACGTAGGCATCAATAGGGCCCTGTAGCGTACGTGATCATAGTGACATTATCATCTAGGATCAAGCTATATAATGAATCTATAATGATTCTAATATGATTTTGATACGATTTAGATATGATTTTGATATGATATAGAAATGATATAGAAATTATACATTTCTTAGATGATTATTAGATATGGTGGGTAAAAATTTCCCACAATCTTCACCACCACCTTCACCACCATCTTCATAGCCCTACTTCCAGTATTCCTAAATTTTAAAACCATTTCCCTTCCCCCTATCATTGATGGCTCTTAATTTAAGTCTTCTGGACAGAGCTCTCCTCCTCAAACTATATTACTGCTCCACAACTATATGTATATACATATATATATATATATATATATATATATATATATATATATATATATATATATATATATATATATATATATATATATATATATATATATATATATATATATATGTCGTACCTAGTAGCCAGAACTCACTTTTTGGCCTACTATTCAAGGCTCGATTTGCCTAATAAGCCAAGTTTTCCTGAATTAATATATTTTCTCAAATTTTTTTCTTATGAAATGATAAAGCTACCCATTTCATTATGTATTTCATTATGTTTTTCTTGCCCGAAACGCATTGCGTAATAGTGGCTTTAGGCATTGTATGTACTAGCTCTATCTATATATCAATCCATTAATGTAACATCACTTGTATGTATATACCTTACCTGAATAAACATCTGAATCTGAATCTGAATCTATGAGGTCAATTTTTTTTTATTGGAGTTAAAATTAACGTAGATATATGACCGAACCTAACCAACCCTACCTAACCTAACCTATCCTATCTTTATAGGTTAGGTTAGGTTAGGTAGGTTAGGTAGTCGAAAAACAATTAATTCATCAAAACTTGGCCTATTAGGCAAATCGGGCCTTGCATAGTAGGCTGAGAAGTGGGTTCTGGCTGCTAGGTACGACATATACATATATATATATATATATATATATATATATATATATATATATATATATATATATATATATATATGTCGTAGTTAGTAGCCAGAATGCACTTCTCAGCCTACTATGCAAGGCCCGATTTGCCTAATAAGCCAAGTTTTCCTGAATTAATATATTTTCTCAAATTTTTTTCTTATGAAATGATAAAGCTACCCATTTCATTATGTATGAGGTCAATGTTTTTTTATTGGAGTTAAAATTAACGTAGATATATGACCGAACCTAACCAACCCTACTTTACCTAACCTAACCTAACTTTATAGGATAGGTTAGGTTAGGTAGCAGAAAAAGTTAGGTTAGGTTGGGTTAGGTAGGTTAGGTAGTCGAAAAAACATTAATTCATGAAAACTTTGCTTACTAGGCAAATCGGGCCTTGCATAGTAGGCTGAGAAGTGCGTTCTGGCTACTAGGTACGACATATATATATATATATATATATATATATATATATATATATATATATATATATATATATATATATATATATATATATATATATATATATATATATATATAAGTTCCTAAGGGTAACGAAGGACACTACAGCCGAATTAAAAACAAAGGTCAACAAACTGATCGAAACTGTGAACGCCAAGAAATCCGGACTCCACCTGCCAAAGATCATTGGGGAATATAAACCTGGATATGCGTATGGAAATGTCAAGACGCACAAGCCTGGAAACCCACTTCGGCCAATCATTAGCCAGATACCCACACCCACGTACAGACTGGCGAAGCGACTCAACGGCCTGCTGACTCCTTATGTTCCTTGCGCCTTCAGCCTGAAGTCTCCAAAGGAATTTGTGGACTTACTGCGGGGCACACGGGCCACAGGGATAAGAGCCTCGTTGGACGTAGAATCGCTGTTTACCAACGTACCTGTGGACGAGACAATCGGAATGATAGCCGACAGAGTGTATCGTGATCCAGCCTGTACTCCTCTTGACATGCCAGAAAGTATTCTGAGGAAACTACTCCAAGCTTGTACTAAAGAGGCACCCTTCTTGAGCCCGGATGGGCACATGTATAAGCAAGTAGATGGGGTCGCCATGGGTTCTCCCCTAGGTGTCCTGTTTGCAAACTTCTACATGGGTACCATCGAGCAAAAAGTCTTAGTCGACATGAACTTGAAACCGGCCATATACTGCAGGTATGTTGACGACATTTTTACACAGGTACCTGATGTCAGACATCTGCAGGAGCTGAAGGAGGCATTTGAGCAGAGTTCCGTGCTGCGTTTCACTTACGAGACGGAAAAGGATGGGAAGCTGCCTTTTCTAGATGTAACAGTCATGGAAAAGGGCGGAGGTTTCCACACTGCAGTCTACTCTAAGGAAACAAACATAGGAATGTGCCTAAATGCCAACAGCGACTGCCCCGACAGGTACAAGAGGAGTGTTGTTAACGCATACGTCGACCGTGCTCTCAGCCACAGCTCAGAATGGAAGCAAGTCGACGAAGAACTCTGTAGGGTAAGGCAGGTCCTAGTCAATAACGGCTTCTCCAATGGTTTCATCGAAGACATCATAAGAAGGAAAGTGAAAAGCCATGCAACCTCTGAAGAGATAACTAACACAACACCTATACCCCCTATTAGACTATTTTACAGGAACTTCTTTTCCACAGCTCATAAAACGGAGGAAAGGGTCCTGAAAGATATTGTTAATAGAAACGTTATCCCTACAGACAAAAATCAGAGGATACAACTGACGATTTACTATAAAACCAGAAAAACGGCCAGCCTACTCATGAGAAACTCTCCAGACACAAAACAGAACGCTTTAAAAGAGACTAACGTCGTCTATGCCTTCAAATGCCCACTTGGGGACTGTAAGCTCCAAAAAACCCAGTATATAGGCAAGACAACAACATCTCTTTCTAGGCGTTTAACGATGCATAAGCAACAGGGCTCCATTAAGGAACATATAATCTCTTCCCATAACCAAACCATCGCCAGAGAAATCCTAGTAAACAACACAGAAATCATCGATAGATACAGCGATAGCAGGCGGCTTGACGTTTGCGAGGCACTACACATCAAGAAGTCAACACCAGCAATCAACAGCCAATTATTGCACAACTATATTCTACCCACCTCAAGACTCCGCTCCAATATAGAAGCATCAAGAAATATGGACCAATAGGCTTTCTACAAACACTTCTATTCAATACCCATTGTTTCTGTTCTGTCTTGTGTTGATACTTTTAATACCCTATTAATATCCCCTCCTGTTCTGTCTTGTGTTAATGCCACATCACCCTTCCCACCTCACTCAAATGTAGATATAATATCAGAGAGACGTAAGTTCTAATCAGTTGTGTATTTGTGAAGTCTTTGAAAATGTAATAAGTTTTACGAAACGCGCCCGTGTCGCATCAGACTAGAAATAAAAATGAATTTTGGAGAAGTGATTTTTGATTTACCTCCAACAGTGAAGCGTAATGTACGAAAGATTGAGAAAATTCGTGTTAGAATTATTAATCTTACTTTTTCGGTCATATTTAATAATATATATATATATATATATATATATATATATATATATATATATATATATATATATATATATATATATATATATATATATATATATATATATATATATATATATGTCGTACCTAATAGCCAGAACGCACTTCTCAGGCTACTATGCAAGGCCCGATTTGCCTAATAAGCCAACTTTTCATGAATTAATTGTTTTTCGACTACCTAACCTACCTAACCTAACCTAACCTAACTCTTTCGGCTACCTAACCTAACATAACCTAAAAAGATAAGTTAGGTTAGGTTAGGTAGGGTTGGTTAGGTTCGGTCATATATCGATGTTAATTTTAACTCCAATAAAAAACAATTGACCTCATACATAATTAAATGGGTAGCTTTATCATTTCATAAGAAAAAAATTAGAGAAAATATATTAATTCAGGAAAACTTGGCTTATTAGGCAAATCGGGCCTTGCATAGTAGGCCAAGAAGGTCGTTCTGGCTACTAGTTACGACATATATATATATATATATATATATATATATATATATATATATATATATATATATATATATATATATATATATATATATATATATATATATTAGTATATTTTGGTAGCAGTCTTTCCTGTAGACATATATTATTAAATATGACCGAAAAAGTAAGATTAATAATTCTAACACGAATTTTCTCAATCTTTCGTACATTACGCTTCACTGTTGGAGGTAAATCAAAAATCACTTCTCCAAAATTCATTTTTATTTCTAGTCTGACGCGACACGGGCGCGTTTCGTAAAACTTATTACATTTTCAAAGACTTCACAAATACACAACTGATTAGAACTTGCGTTTCCCTGATTTTATATCTACATTTGAGTGAGGTGGGAAGGGTGATGTGGCTTTACATTTGAGTGAGGTGGGAAGGGTGATGTGGCATTAACACAAGACAGAACACTAGGGGATATTAATAGGGTATTAAAAGTATCAACACAAGACAGAACAGAAACAATGGGTATTGAATAGAAGTGTTTGTAGAAAGCCTATTGGTCCATATTTCTTGATGCTTCTATATTGGAGCGGAGTCTTGAGGTGGGTAGAATATAGTTGTGCAATAATTGGCTGTTGATTGCTGGTGTTGACTTCTTGATGTGTAGTGCCTCGCAAACGTCAAGCCGCCTGCTATCGCTGTATCTATCCATGATTTCTGTGTTGTTTACTAGGATTTCTCTGGCGATGGTTTGGTTATGGGAAGAGATTATATGTTCCTTAATGGAGCCCTGTTGTTTATGCATCGTTAAACGCCTAGAAAGAGATGTTGTTGTCTTGCCTATATACTGGGTTTTTTGTAAGCTCCATACTGTAAGCTCCAAAAAACCCAGTATATAGGCAAGACAACAACATCTCTTTCTAGGCGTTTAACGATGCATAAACAACAGGGCTCCATTAAGGAACATATAATCTCTTCCCATAACCAAACCATCGCCAGAGAAATCCTAGTAAACAACACAGAAATCATGGATAGATACAGCGATAGCAGGCGGCTTGACGTTTGCGAGGCACTACACATCAAGAAGTCAACACCAGCAATCAACAGCCAATTATTGCACAACTATATTCTACCCACCTCAAGACTCCGCTCCAATATAGAAGCATCAAGAAATATGGACCAATAGGCTTTCTACAAACACTTCTATTCAATACCCATTGTTTCTGTTCTGTCTTGTGTTGATACTTTTAATACCCTATTAATATCCCCTAGTGTTCTGTCTTGTGTTAATGCCACATCACCCTTCCCACCTCACTCAAATGTAATGCCACATCACCCTTCCCACCTCACTCAAATGTAGATATAAAATCAGGGAAACGCAAGTTCTAATCAGTTGTGTATTTGTGAAGTCTTTGAAAATGTAATAAGTTTTACGAAACGCGCCCGTGTCGCGTCAGACTAGAAATAAAAATGAATTTTGGAGAAGTGATTTTTGATTTACCTCCAACAGTGAAGCGTAATGTACGAAAGATTGAGAAAATTCGTGTTAGAATTATTAATCTTACTTTTTCGGTCATATTTAATAATATATATATATATATATATATATATATATATATATATATATATATATATATATATATATATATATATATATATAACTGAAAACTCACACCCCAGAAGTGACTCGAACCCATACTCCCAGAAGTAACGCAACTGGTATGTACAAGACGCCTTAATCCACTTGACCATCACGACCGAACAATGAGGTGATAGCCGAGGCTATTTGAACCACCCCACCGCCGGCACTCGGATAGTAATCTTGGGCATAGCATTTTACCAAATCACCTCATTCTTTGGGGCACACGTGAGGAACACAAATGCGAACAAGCCTGAATGGTCCCCAGGACAATATGCAACTGAAAACTCACACCCCAAAAGTGACTCGAACCCATACTCCCAGAAGTAACTCTCATTGTCCGGTCGTGATGGTCAAGTGGATTAAGGCATCTTGTACATACCAGTTGCGTTACTTCTGGGAGTATGGGTTCGAGTCACTTCTGGGGTGTGAGTTTTCAGTTGCATATTGTCCTGGGGACCATTCAGGCTTGTTCGCATATATATATATATATATATATATATATATATATATATATATATATATATATATATAAATGGAAATGTTCATTTGTTCAAAATTGCTAATCTCCGGAAGTTCTTTAACCGAAATTCTTTGAAATTTTCACACAACGTTCAATTCGCATCTGAGCACGTTTTTATATATATGCTATATAGATGTCACGTCTGTGATGGGAAAAAACATGTTTTTTTTGGAAAAAAAACTGTGGTTTTCATGCAAGGGGGTAATCTTTTAAACCTCTTTACCGACTGCTTTGAAATTTTGACACAATATTGCATTAGAATAGGCGAATGTTTTTATATACCTACTATATACATGCCTCACATTTGACAGGAAAAAAACATTTTTTTTTTTTTTAAACAGCGCCATCTGTTGAATGAAAGAACAAAACACGCTGTAATCTCCTAAAATTCTTCACCGATTGCTTTCAAATTTTGACACAATGATCCATTCGAATACACGTGTGTTTTTATACACCAACTATATAGATGCCACACCTGTGACAGGTAAAAACATGTTTTTTCTTAAGCAGCACTATCTGTTGCCCGTAAGAGCATCATTCGCAATACTAAATATGTTACAATTCCATTCCAATGTTTCCAATTGCATTGATAAATTTTATTTTTTATAGATTTCGATTTATTTAATTTTTTATTGAATTATTTTGTGACATTGTGTTGGAATTCAGCTGTGTTGTTTACCATACTGTTCATTTTGTAAGTATAAGTATAGATACCACACCTGTAACAGGTAAAACTATCCTTTTCTTGAAAAGCAGCACCTTCTGTTGCATGTAAGAGCAACACACATGCTATACTAAATACGTTTCAATTTCATTTCAATGTTTCTGATTGCACTGATAAATTGGATTTTCACAGGTTTTGATTTATTTTCATTTTAATTTAATTATTTTGTTTGAATTATGTTGGAATTGAGCTGTATTGTTTACCATACCGTTCATTTCGGGAGTATAGGTTATTTTAGGTTGCTAGCCACTCCACCATCCCCCTCTTCCTTCCCATCATGCCCCACACCCCAGTCCCTTTGTCCTCCCCACCATTCTCCTTTCCTCCCTTCCCCTTGCCCCCACCATCCCAAACTTCCGGGTCCTCTCATCCTTCCCCACCGGTACCCCCTCCCTTGTCCCCTCGTCCTCCCAACCATCTCTCACTTCTGTCCCCTCATCATCCCCACCATTCCCCACTCCCTCCTCCGAAACCTTCCTAAATGGTCTGATGTTCCCATCAGAGAATTGGGAACATCAAGTGATCTGATGTTCCCATCACTGAAATATAAGAAAAACAGTAAAAAAATGAAATGAAAATATGAAAAGTATAAAAATAAACTATACTCATGAAATGAACTGTATGGTAAACAACACAGCTCAATTCCAATGCAATTCACACAAAATAATTAAATCAAAATGAAAATAAATCAAAGTGTATGAAAATTCCATTTATCAATGCAATTGGAAACATTGAAGTGGAATTTGTGACATATTCAGTATAGCGTGCATTTTGCTATTATGTGCAACAGATGGCGCTGTTTTTCAAAAATGCATGTTTTTACCTGTCACAGGGGTGGCATCTATATAGGTATTTAAAACCACGCTTCTATTCGAACGCAACGTTGTGTCAAAATTTCAAAGCAATCGATGAAGAACTTTTAAAGATTACAGTGTGTGTTGCTCTTACATCCAACAGATGGCGCTGTTTTAAAAAAAAACATGTATTTTTCCTGTCACAGGTGAGAGATGTATATAGTAGATATATAAAAAGACGAGCTTATTCGAATGCAACGTTGTGTCAAAATTTCAAAGCAATCGGTAAAGAGTTTTCAAAGATTTTCCTCACATGAAAACAGAGGAAAAACACAGTTTTTTTTTCAGAAAAAGCATGTTTTTTACCATTACAGACATGACATCTATATAGTATGTATATAAAAACCTAACCGGATGCGAATGGAAAGTTGTGTGAAAATTTCAAAGCAATCGGTGAAGAACTTTCGGAGATTAGCGATTTTGAACAAACGAACATTTCCATTTTTATTTATATAGATTTTTTTTGGTCAGATTCCACATCATCTTTAAAATGGTTAGTGCTCATCCAGCTAAAAGAAAAAGAAAACTGAATTAAGAAGGGGAAGTTTTTCAAGAAAAAATGGGAATTACAGTATTTTTTCAATGGTGAATGGAAAGATACATTGTTTAATTTACAACTGCAGTATTGCCACAGCAAAAAGAGTACAACTTGAATAGACAGTATGAAACGAATCATCGATCTTACGATAAACATGAAGGCCCAATGCGTGTCCCAAGACTCAAGGAATTGAGTCTTGGACTCGAGTCCAAGTCTTGGACTTGAGTCCAAGACTCAAGGAATTTGAGAAAAAAAAAAAAAAAAAAAAAAAAAAAAAAAAAAAAGGAATTGAAGGCTAACTTGAGACAGCAACACACATGTTTTACGAAAATCTAGAAAGAAAATGTCGCCTCCATTACTGCCAGCTATGAACTTGGCCGAATGATCGCTGTGTGTGAGAAATCTTACAAAGAAGGAGATTTTGTAAAGCATTGCCTTGTAAAAAACAACTCAAATTGTGTGTTCAGAGAAAGCACACTAATTCAAAGATATTTCTTTAACCAGGAACACTGTTGCTGAACAGATTGAAGAAAAGTCAGGTGATTTGAACCCAACAGTTGAAGGCTGCATCAAGATTTGAACATTTTTCTATTGCTATTGATGAGACCATTGACATCACTGGAATAGCACAGCTTGCAGTCTTCATCAGGGCTGTGAATTTAATATTTATGAAGAACTGCTTTAACTGATTCCCTCGTGCATGACACTGCAACCAGCCAGGACATCTTTGAGAGAGTCGGGTAGGTTCTGAATGACTATGGTTTGGATTCGAGGAAACTTGCATGCTTATCTACCGACGGTGCTGTGAATATGGTTGGCAGACATAATGGTGTTGCTGCCAAGTTATGAACAAAACTAGAAAACTTGCATCCAGTTTCATCATTTGCATATTTTCACTATTATTCATCAGCAAGATTTGTGTTCAAAGATTTTAAAATTTGATCATGTGCTTAGTTTGGTTACAAAGACAGTGAACTATATCGGAGGTCGTGCTCTCGACCACCGCCAATTCAGTCAGATGTTGGAAGATATGGATTATCAGTTTACCGATGTTTTATTCTACACATAAGTCAGCTGGTTTTTATGTCACAAAGTGCTGAAAAAGTTTGTATTTGTTGAGACGAGAAATAATGATATTTTTGGAGATGAAAGGTCAAAACACAAGAGGAAATAGGAGATGAACGTTGGCTCCAGGATCTGGGTTTTGCTGTGGACATTCCTGCACAATTAACTGATCTTAATTTGAATTACAAGATAAAAAGAAACTTATCACTCAGTTGTACGGTGACATCAAGTCATTACAAAACTAAGCTTATGGAAGTCACAGTTGTCAAATAAAATTGTAGTTAATTTTCCCAAGTGCGAAGAGCTGAAATACACTGCCAATACTGAGTCTGTTTTGCTCTGAGTGTCTGGTGAATAATTCCAGGCATCTGGAATTGTTGTCTAAGGAATTTCAGTTAAGATTTTGTGATGTCTCATCTTCTGAACACCACTTTGCATTATTCTCAACACCAATCACCTTTGATGTTGCCAAGGCAGAAGAAAGCCTGCAGATAGAACTGTAGTCAGATTCTACACTCAGAGCAAAGTACTGTATCTTGAAGTGGGGATACCTGATTTCTTTTCATCCCTTCCTGAAAAGTTTAAAAACTTCATAAAGTTTGCCACAAATATTATGGCAATGTTCAGTTCTACCTACATGTGTGGGACAGTTATTTTCCTTCAAGAAATCAACAAACTTCTCAGAGAAAAAGGCTGACTGATCAACACTTGTTATTTCTGATCAAAGTGGGAACTACACAGACATTTTAGCCAAACATAGCAAAAATTGGCATTAAAAAAGAGCTGTCAAGCCTCAGGACAAAACACTAAAAATGATTAAAAAGTCGTAAATAAATGTACATTTTGAATTGTTATAATTTTTGTACAATGTATTTGTTGCTGTTGTATAGAAGTTTATCTTACCATTTAAAATTTGTTTTCTTCTTTTGTTAAATTACTTCATTACTTTGCATTTATGAATCAGGATTGCCTCTAAACCATTTGTATGCACATTGTATGTTTCTAAGTTTAAGTAATCCAAATAATTAATATTAATAATAATAATAATAATAATAATTAATAATAATTAATAATTTTTATTTAGGTAAGGTACATACATGCAATAAATTTTTACAAAGATTGGTTGACTTATAGGTAGAGCTAGTACATACAATGCCTAAAGCCACTATTACGCAAAGCGTTTCGGGCATCATATGCTTCAATAATTTTTATTTGACTTCAATTAGTTGTGTGAGGCCCTCATGACAACACAAATGTGACCCATATGGCCCTCAGGGGACCCTCAGTTTGACATACCAGCTGTAAGTGATTGTAGCTTCAGGGAGCCACATGGGCATTCCCACCCCACCCCCCAGCCCTAGAAAACTGATTTACAAAAGGGAACCCAAATCAAAAGTACATGAAAGGATGACTAGTCATCGCGGGAAGGTTGTGATGTTTCATCTTCATCTGTGGTCCAGAAATGCTGGCCAGTCATCTACATGAGGTTATTGTCACTCCATTCCTTGAGTGCATTATAGGTAACTATGGCATGTTGTGGCTGAGCACTGGCAATGTCCTCCATGAAGTCGACAAAAGAGCGCTGCCTCCCTTGCCTTATCAGGTACTCTCCCAGCAAGTTGGTTGCCTGCAACAGGAGAAATGAGGGTTTTGATTTATAACAATAATATCTAAAATGCCAACAAGGGATGCTTTCATAAACATATCCGAAGTCCCTATGATAAGCACATCTCGCAGTACAAACTCTATTACCCTCCCTCTCCCCCATCTCCTCCCTCTCCCCCATCTCCACCCACCCATTATAATTAATACAGTAGCCCCATTCTCTGTGGAGAAAATGCGATTCAGCTTCGCAATGCATATAAAAGCAAACATGGCATCCGACAGCTTCACTTACTTCACAGATGGATCAGTAGACCAGCAGGGACAAGAAACCGGGGCTGCAGTTAAAGCAGGAAACTCTGTAAATAGTTGGAGGCTTTCAAATGGGTGTTCGACTTTACAAACAGAGATGCTAGCCATTCAAAAGGCTTTGGAACATGCTCTTGCTGAACACCGACAACATGTTATCATACATACAGATTCGAGAACCGCCATTGAAACCTTGCAACAAGAACACATATGTGATAACATCCATCTGATCACAAATGTCATATCATTCATGCAAACACTCAAACGACAAGGCCGACGGGTACTTATCAACTGGGTGCCAAGTCATGTGGGAATAATAGGAAATGACATTGCAGACGAGGCTGCAAAACCTGCTACTAAGAGGAGAAATGTAGACATTTACATACCACAGAGTCTATCACAGATTAAGAAAGTAATTAGAAACAGAGCAATGCAAAAGATGTACAGTGACCACAACACAGCAGTTGCAACATCAGGATCTGCGGGTTGGTACAAGAATTCAACCAACTACGAACCACTTAGTTTGATGAAAGGGAACAGTAGAGCAACAGAAGTGCATTTACATCGCATCAGGCTTGGATACCCATGTGCATGGGAAATAGGCTTACAGGTTCCGGAAGATGAGAGGAAATGTCAACACTGTGGAGAAATGCCCGACAGACCACTGGAACATTATCTAACACAGTGCACAGTTACAAACTCATTAAGATTTCAAATTAGATTCAACAGAGCAGAAGTTGTTAAACACATATGGCAAAATCTTACTGAAGCGACCATACGAGTCATAAATACTCATACTCTGCCCAAGTAAAACAGAAACAAGCAACACTTAGTGGGCCAGCCAGAGGCTTAGGGCCCGCGCAGGAATATCCCTGCAAAAAAAAAAAAAAGCTTCGCAATACATATAGAATGTATTTAAGCTTGTATTTAAATTCTTCAAGCGTACAGTCCAAAGACTGAATTATGCTTTATTGAATGTTGTTAATTATAAAACTAAATACTTAATTTAAGTCTAAATCCACTCCTTCCTAATAAATGAATAAATTATAACCTGTTTTTCGTAAAGAAAACGAAATCAAGGGAAGGGAGAAGGCGAGACGCCATTAGCACATGTACTGTACTGTACTGTACTTTCGATTGTGACACACAAGGAGTGTTGCTGGCATCTATAATCAAGAGATACCTATGAATTCATAGGTAGCTCTTATACACCTATACATAGGTATAGGTGTTTTCGACAACAACATCAAACAAGAAAGTGCCCCTCTTTTCTGTCTTTACCTGTGTATATAATTGCCAATTTTTATACGTTTTAGGTATAGGTGGTTAAGACGCATAACTGTCAGCCCGGAAGGGTGAGTGTCCATTATTACTCGATTTGACTGAGTTACGGGTACTTTAATAAAATTACAGTAATACAATTTTTGTGTATAGCTACATTGTAACATTTTGGCAAGCTGGAGTCAGGACTACACGAAATGTGAGGAACTTGTCATACATGTTGAGATGGCATCACCAGAGACACGACGCCATTATGTTCTAAACCAGTGCATATTCCAGCTTTGGTCTAAAAAATGTAGTAAACAATTTCATTAATATTTCGCCATCCACGTATTTAAAAGTAATTCTGACGTTAGAAAGTGTAGCATAAGCTCCTCGCACAATGTTCTTTATATGTTTCTCAGGTGATAGGTTTTTGTTTATATCTAGAACCAGGTCCACGGTTATTCAACATCCTCCCAGCGAGCATAAGAAATATTGCAGGAACGACCGTGGACATCTTCAAGAGAAATCTAGATACTTTTCTCCAAGGAGTGCCGGACCAACGGGCTGTGGTGGGTATGTGGACCTGCGGGCCGCTGCAAGCCTAGTGGACCAAACTCTTACAAGTCAAGCCTGGCCTCGGGCTGGGTTTGGGGAGTAGAAGAACTCACAGAAACCCCCAGTAAGCAGGTATCACCCCTAGATCTCTTTCTTTATCAGAATCCTTTAAATATGTCTCAAATAATTTAAAGGTTGTGTGGGGCCTATGTTCACCAATTCCACATTCCATAACATAGTACTTATTCATGTCTTCCCTGCTGCCACTTTTGTAGACGAACTATGTTAAGCCTTATTCCACACACCTGTCAGGACTCCTGTACACAGGGATGACTTAAAAATCAGTTGAAGTGGAATAAAGTGCACATTCTCTCAGTGTAACAAACTAGGCTTGTTGTAAGAATTATCCAGAATGGTTATCTACACATTCCACTTATCTTACATTATATATCTTACCACTACACAGTCTCCGTGGTGTAGTGGTAAGACACTCGCCTGGCGTTCCGCAAGCGCTATGTCATGGGTTCGTATCCTGGCCGGGGAGGATTTACTGGGCGCAATTCCTTAACTGTAGCCTCTGTTTAACGCAACAGTAAAATGTGTACTTGGATGAAAAAACGATTCTTCGCGGCGGGGATCGTATTCCAGGGACCTGCCCGAAACGCTACACGTGTGTTACGACCCTGGGTTCTCCAGTGGAAACCAGAGGTCAAAACTTGAGCTATTAAACTTTCTGGTAGTACAGTTGAGTGCATCACGAACGGCAATTGTTTGTATCTTCCCTGCCAGACGTAAGACTATTATTGTTTCTCAAAGAGCATTTAAAGACTGAGCTGGGGGTTGATTATTAAATAATAACATAGGCACCAACTTTGCTTACTAATACTTTCTAATCATTTGTAAAGTAACAATACGTTGCATAGGGGAAGATCTTTAATGTGCTTAGCTGCACGATCAATTAGGCTCCTTCCGGCACCACGACATGGGAGGCCTAGCTGGTCGCTAGGAGGTTCTTCTCTGGCTGGCGTTCGTGCGGACGAGACATACTCTGTGGCTGCACCCCTAATCTCCTCCCTTCTCCTCTTACTTATTTCCCTTACCCTAAGTTAGGCATCAAACGATTCTTCGCGGCAGGGGATCGTATTCCAGGGACCATAGGATTAAGGACTTGCCCGAAACGCTACGCGTACTAGTGGTTGTACAAGAATGTAAGTAAGTAAGTAATTATCAAAAGAAGGCACCAAACCGGGAAGGCTATGTAGCACCAACAAATAAGCAAAATAATCAGAGGGCGCTAAATATCACCAAGGATGCCAATACGAGAACAAAAACGCATAAGGCGAACGATATCAAAAGTATCCGAGTCACCAAGAATTCTATCGAGGGACAGGTGACCGTGAGGGGCGGTCGGAAAGCAAGACACACGCTCGTCCTGGAAGTCAGGACATTCAAGAAGGACATGCACGACCGTAAGAGGGACAATGCAACTAGGACAATAAGGAGCAGGGCGGCGCTCCATCAAGTGACCATGGGTTAAGCGAGTATGGCCAATACGCAACCTCGCTAGAGCTGTTTCCCACCGCCGGTTACGGTGGAAGGAGGACGGCCACGAGGAAACACAACATTTAAGAGTACGTAGCTTGTTACCAGTAACAGACAACCAAGAAGCCTGCCAACGGGTAAGGACTGAGGAATGGATAACCGGGTAAAAGTCGGAATACGGAATGCCTTTACGAGAGATGGGACAAGAGCGGACAGCTTCCTTAGCGGCAGCATCCGCACGCTCATTTAAAGACACGCCAATATGGCTGGGAACCCAACAAAACTCAACCGACTTAAATTTACTGTGAACGAGAAACAGCCAATGCTGGATCTCGACAACTACCGGATGAACTGGATTAAAGCACCCGAGAGCCATGAGGGCACTACGAGAGTCAACAACAACCACAAAGGAAGACTGACAACGAGAAAGCAGGAGACGAAGAGCATAGAGAATAGCATAAAGTTCCGCTGTAAAGATGCTAGTCCCCGGAGGCAAGCGACACATATAAGTGCGATCAGGAAAAACAACAGAGTAGCCAACACCGTCCGCTGACTTAGACCCATCGGTGAAGACAGAAACGGAGCGGGAGTGAGAAGAAAAGTGCTCGAGGAAAAGGCGTTTGAGAACTGTAGGAGGGGTAAAAGCTTTAGTGATACGAGTCAAGGATGTACAAAACCGCGGAAGAGGGACCCTCCACGGGGGCAAAGAAGGAACAACACGAGGAGAAACATCAGAAATACGAACGGAAAGGGAATCCTGCAGGCGAGATAACCGGACAGAAAGAGGGAGGTGGTGAAGAGGAACAGGAACCGCAGGAGGGGTAAAAGTTAAAGCACGACAGAGACGAGAGGAAGGATGTTGCAAGGACCGCGCAAGATAGCGAAGACAGTAGCGATCACGGCGGTCCTGGAGAGACAGGAAGCCAGTGTCAACATACAAGCTAAGGACGGGAGTCGAACGAAAGGCACCAGAACTGAGGCGCAACCCAGTATGGTGCAAAGCATCAAGACGGCGAAGAGTAGAAGGAGAAGCAGACGAGTAAGCAGGGCAACCATAATCGAGCTTAGACAGGACGAGAGAGGAATGTAAAACAAGGAGAGTGCGCCT
The DNA here is from genome assembly GCF_040958095.1 of Procambarus clarkii. NCBI lineage: Eukaryota > Metazoa > Arthropoda > Malacostraca > Decapoda > Cambaridae > Procambarus > Procambarus clarkii. The sequence goes on along the minus strand of NC_091157.1, from coordinate 22,433,673 downwards.
ATCTGCCCCCCAAGAAGTATGGGACAAGACCCGAAGGAGGGTAAGGGACTTAGAGCACTCAACACGGAGGTAAGAGATATGGGGAGACCAAGACAAACGAGTGTCAAGGAATAACCCCAAAAGCTTCGCGGAATCTTTGTATTCAAGGGGATGACCATAAAGTGACAAAGAGGGACGAAGAACAACCCGTTTCCGCGTAAAAGTCATGGCACAAGTCTTAGAAGTAGAGAACTTGAAGCCATGACCTGTGGCCCAAGACGACACGGCATCAATCGCAAGTTGAAGCCGGCGTTGAAGGAGAGGCGAATCATCACCCTGACAACAAAGGGTAAGATCATCGACATAGAGAGCGGAGAAGACACCAGAAGGAAGAGAGGAAAGAAGACCATTGAGGGCAACCAGAAAAAGAGTAGTGCTCAGAACACTACCCTGGGGCACACCTTCGTATTGCTGAAAAGAGGGAGAGAGAGCGGTACCAAGGCGCACCCGAAAGGAACGACGAGAGAGGAAGCTGCGGAGAAAGAGAGGGAGATGACCACGAAGGCCAAAAGAATGAAGTTGAGATAGGATATGATAACGCCAAGTGGTGTCGTAAGCCTTTTCTAGGTCAAAAAGGACGGCAACAACGGAGGTCTTCGCAGCAAAAGCAGTACGTATATAGACCTCCAAGTTCACCAGGACATCTGTCGTGCCGCGGCACTTGCGGAAACCAAATTGAGAAGGGGAGAGGAGGTGATGGTGTTCCAGGAACCACATCAGACGAACGTTAACCATACGTTCAAAGAGTTTGCAGACACAACTTGTGAGAGCAATAGGGCGAAAGTCCTTAGGGGAAGTACCCAGAGACCCTGGTTTGCGAACAGGGAGGACAACGGCATCGAGCCAGTCCTCAGGGACTGACGACGACTCCCAGATCCGATTATACAGACTCAGTAAATACTGAGACGTGCTCGGAGGGAGATGGCGAAGCATCTCATAATGAATACCATCGGAGCCCGCCGCCGTAGAACCGCAGAGGGCCAGGGCAGAACGAAGTTCAGAGAGAGAGAAGGGATCATTATAGGGAAGCTGAAGATGAGTGCAGAAATCTAAAGGACGAGACTCAAGGACAGGTTTACGAAGAAGGAAAGATTGGGGAAGATGAAGACCAGAGCTAACAGAAGAAAAGTGGGAACCCAGTTCGGAAGCGACCTGCAACGGGTCCGCCACAAGAGTATCATGGAGGTGAAGGACCGGTGAAACATCGGGAACGAACTTACCCGCTATCTTGCGGATACGCTTCCAGATCTGGGCCAGAGGGGTTTCGGACGTAATTGTCGAGACATAAGATGCCCAACATTCACGTTTAGCCGTACGGATGGCCCTACGGGCCACTGCACTCGCTTTCCGAAAGAAAAGAAAAGAATCGGTCGTCTGCCTACGGCGGTGCTTCTTCCAGGCTGCACGCTTACAGCGGACAGCCCGAGCACAGTCCGCATTCCACCAGGGAACGCACTTCCGTGGACCCCGAGAGGAAGAGCGAGGAATAGAGCGGAGGGCAGCGTCGAAGACAGTGTCATGAAAAAGGAGGAGAGCGCGAGAGAGGGGCAGAAGGGAGAGGTCAGAGAGAGTAGCACTGAGGGAAAATAGGGTCCAGTCCACCTTAGCAAACTGCCACCTAGGGAAAGAGAGGGAAGGGCGAAAAGAGAAAAAGGAAACAAGGATGGGGAAATGATCACTTCCATGGAGGTCATCAAGAACCTGCCATGTGAAATCTAAGTAAAGAGAAGAAGAGCAGAGAGAAAGATCAAGACAAGAAAGGGTGCGAGTTCGAGAGTCCAAATGAGTGGGCTCACCAGAATTCAGAAGAGACAGGGAAGAAGAGAGGAGAAACGGCTCAAGGAGGCGACCCCGGGTATTCGTCAGAACGTCACCCCAAAGAGAATGACGACAATTGAAGTCACCCAGCAGGAGCACAGGCTCCGGCAAGGAGTCTAGGAGGTGTTTCAAATCAGGAAGAGAGAGCGGGACACTCGGGGGGAGATAAATGGAACAAACTGTGTACCATTTCCCCACAAAGATACGAGCAGCAGAACAATGGAGAGGCGAAGGAAAAAGTAAAGGAACAAAGGGAACATCAGCCCAAATCAAGAGAGCAGAAGAATTAGAAGCCCCAGCAATGGCTGGGGGGGGGAGAGAAAGGAATAGCCACGAAAACGACCAGGACGAGCACCAAGCATCGGCTCCTGGAGACAGACACAAAGGGGCGAAAACCGCGAAACCAGAAGTTGGAGTTCGAGGAAATTGGCGTAATAACCTCGAACGTTCCATTGAAGAATGGACAACGACGAGAAGAGAAAGGACAAAAACAGAGAACAAGGAAGAAACAAAGGCGAAAGACCAACAGAGCACGTTAAAGAATATCAGGGTCGGGATCAGGGTCAGCAAAGTCAGGGTTAGGGGGCATGGGTAAACTGAGCAAAGACGGAGGGAAGGAAACGGGAGAACAGATCAGAGGTGGGCGGGCAGGGTCCGGAGGAGGAGGAGGAGGAGGAGGAGGAGGAGGAGGAGGAGACAACGGAGAGGAGCAGTCAAGGACAGCAGCAGGAAGAGGGGGAGTAGAAAGAGAGGAGCGCACCCCAGCAAGAGCAGCAACCGAAAGGGAAGCAGGGGCCAAAGAAACCTCCATAGCAGGAACAGGGGGCGCAAGCACTGAAACGGGAGTGGAAGGAGCAACAGAGCCAGAAGGAGGAGCTGAGGAAGAAAGCGAAGCCTTCTTACCCGCCGGGGAAGAGGAAGGAGAGGAGCCAGGCTTACGCTTCTGACTTAAAGAGACCGGTGTCCCAGCAACTACGTACCGGGCAACGGATTCCAGTGTCTCAACAGGAGAAGCCGAACGAGAGCACACACGACGGCCGTTAGGAGAGCGATGGACATCCGCCCGCACCGACAGGCGGCGAGGAGAGCCGATAGATGGAGGAAGAGGATGGGAAGGAGGATCGGAGGGGGACGAGGAAGGAGACACAGAAGACACGACAGACCGGGTAGAAGGAAGGGGAACCCCAGACAGAGGACCAGGAGGAGGATCCTTCGGGAGAGAACCCAAAGGGACAGAGGAGGGGGCAGTGGGCGCATCAGGGTCCAAGGCCTGGAAACGGTTGTGAGTCTGAGGAAGGCGGGAAGGACGAGGAGAGGAAGAGCGCAACACGCGAGCATAAGAGATATTAGCATAAGGCGGGAGCCGGCGAACCTGGCGCCTCGCCTCAGGAAAAGATAAACGCTCCCGGTGCTTCAAGTTGAGGACGGCTGCCTCAAGCTTGTAATGGACACACGCACGGGAGAAGGTAGGATGGGCCTCACCGCAGTTGAGGCAACGAGCCTGGGGAGAAGCGCACTCCGACTTAGAGTGACCTTCGCCACCACACAAAGGACAGAGAGAGACAGTCCCGGAGCAGCGGAGGGCACCATGCCCAAACCTCCAGCACTTGTTGCAGAGCCGAGGAGAAGGAATGTACTCCTGGACAGAGCACCTGGCACCAGCAAGAATGACAGAGGGTGGAAGGGTCCTACCATCAAAGGTAATCTTCACAACCCGGAGGGGTTGACGGCGACTACCACGAGGGGGACGAGTAAACGTGTCCACCTGGAGAATAGAATGGCCCTGGGCAGCGAGGATATGTCGAATATCGTCGTGGCAGTCGCGTAGGTCCCGAACACCGGTCGCAACATGGGGCGGGAGCAAAATAGTGCCAACACTGGCGTTCAACTGAACGTTCTTCGAGACCCGAACGGGGGTCTCGCCAAGGCAGGATAAGGCAGCCAAGCGGGAAGCAGCATCCTGAGAAGGAGCAGCAACGACACGCGTACCGAGACGAGTGGGGTTAAAAGTAATGGAGGCATCCACGGAATCAATGAGATGTCGATGAAGGGAGAAATCGTCAGGAGGCGCAGAATCAAGAGGGAGGAGATCAAAATACTTGGCCCACGAAGCGGGACCAAACAAGGCTTGATAGGTAGCAGAACTGGAAGGAATCGAGCGAGGGCGGCCGTGACGAGAACGGCGGTGAGAACCCCCAGAGAGAGAGGGGTTAAAAGGCGCAGTAGTTACAACTAGAGAAGGAGCCGCGCCAGGGGACGAGGTAGTCACCACTGGGGGCTTGGGGCTCGACCCAACCACAGAGGAGGGAGGGGAGCCAGGGGAAGGAGTCAGAGAGGCCAAAGGAGGAGCAAGGTCGGGGCCCAATGCAGCGGAGGCTACAGAGCCCGGTCTTCCAATACGGACCGACTCGGGGGCTTGGTCGCCCACCCCACGAGCCTGAAAAGGTAAGCCAGAAGCAGCCGAAACAGGGGTTATCATCTTTACGAAATTACGAATTCACTCACGAATGTGCCCCCACACCCACCATGGAGCCACAATTAGAGGCAGGACACCCAACAAGAAGCTATCGCCGATCTTGTCGGGGCCTCCTAGGGGTGCGTCGTGAGTATACGCCCCACAAACGCCACCTTAAGAAACCGACAGTCCGTCGAGATCGGGTTCAGTGACGAAGTGGGGATTGACAATAAAAGGTTCCCCTCGCTCTCGACGTCGGGTACTGCAGTTCTACGGGTGCAAGAGTATGCCTCCTCAAGCACCCGGGCGTCAAAGTAGAAGAAGTCCAAGGGAAGAACCAGAACGAGCAAAAGGTCGGCAGGAAACGGCAAGCAGATAGGAGAAGAGGGGGGAGAAAAACGAAACAGAAGGAAAAGGAAAAGATGCCCAGCAGAATTGGAGAGGACGGCAGCAGGAGCACAAGGCTAGAAAAGGACAGAGGACTGTCCCAAGGAGCATCACACTCCGGCAGCCGCCCACTAAGCCCCCAGACGGCGACAACGAGCTGAGCGGGGAGGGGGGTACAAGAATGTAACAACTCTTGTATATATCTAAAAAAAAAAAAAAAAAAGTTCCTGTACCATTAAGTTAAGTATTGTATGGTGTTAAGTGTGCCTACTCTGGTAGTAAATATTGGTGAGACCTGGGGATAGTATTTGCCAGTGTTTGGGTACCCCTAAGTGTTGTGTTTTGTATTAGGGTCCCACGTGGTTTCACTACCCTAAGCTGCATCCAGCTTCAGTGCTTATCCAGTAGTACTTTACCCTAGCTTGTTATTAGTGTAAACCTTGTATCCTGCCTATGTGGACCAAGGCTTTTAACGTAAGATAGTGTGGTAAAGTTATTATTATTATTGTTATTGGTGTGAGTGTATATGGGGGGTTGTTAAGGGGTTAATAAATAGGTACATGAATTACAGAATATCCCTTCTTCCTGTGTGGGAGCGCATTGATCAACCCTTAGACTAACATACATGGTCTAGTAGCAAGTTATTACTACTGTGGATATTTTATAGTGGATATTTTATATTGGGGGCCGGGCCTTTTAGCTCTCCCATATTTGATACTCTGTCTTCTAACTACCCTTACCCCTTAATAATACCAAGTCCCCCATAGAAGCCCACACACCATTATTTATAACAAGTTGTTGGCCAGTCCGGGAGGAACATTATAAGTGTAAAAAATTAGATTCTTGAGTGCCAAAACTAAAAATTTTTTTTCCGCAGAACGGTTGTGTGCTAGCCTAGGGTCCAGCTCTTCTAGCAAAGGACATTCTTGCACTGACTGGACACCCAGCTGGATCCCTTCACGATTAAGGTTAGTGTGGCCTTGTGTTAGGGGCCGTGCAAATTTTTTTTTTTTCCAATTTTTTTTTTTAATTTTTTCTTTGGCTGGGAGCTAAAATTGTTAGTGATGTCATCTGAAATGCAGAGACTGGCAATGGAGCCTTCAGTGGTAGAGATAAAGAAACTTAAAAAGTCTAATTTAGTATTGTTAGGCAAGGAATTTGGCCTAGAATTAAATGATGCGGATAAAAAGTGGACTTTGGTGAATGAAATATTACAACATTGTATTGATGAAGAACTATTGGCAAGTGATACACCTTTATGCCAGCCTAGCCAAGCAGAAAGTGCAACTCATAGGGAGAGAGAATTAGCTTTAGAGTTAGCAAAAATAAAATTAGAGGAGCAAAGACTCAAAACCGAGGAGGCTAGAATTAGAGCGAATGCCACTGGACCTCCACCTGCCGGGGATTCAAACCCCAGGCATTATGAGAAAAAGCATAATTTGCCTGAATTTTCCGAGTCAGACCCTGAAAGGTTTTTCAACCATTTTCAGAGATTGGCCATGTCCATGAACTGGCCAAAGGAAGAGTGGGTGAAAATCCTACAGGGAAGACTTAGGGGTAAAGCACAAGATATTTTTATAAACATGCCTGACGACGAGTGTTTTGAATATGATAAAGTCAGGGAATGTATTTTGCGGGCATATGAAATTACTCCTGAAGCTCACCGCCAAGTTTATCGTAACCTTAGGCCTACTCACAACCAACCGCTCACTGAATTTGTGAATGATCAAATTCGATTGTTTGATAGATCGATTTGCTCGGCGAAAGCCGAAACATACGAGGCTCTCAGGAACTTAATTTTAATGGAGCATTTTATAGATATTATGCCAGAGAATGTTTCACAGTACATTAGAGGAAGGATAGAGGTAAATTCTAAAATAGGGGAATTTGGCCAAGTTGGCAGAAAACTACCAATTGGTGGGCAAAAGGCCCAATAAAAATAATTATACCCCACAGAGTAGCAAAACTTATACCCACAGCCAGTCCAGACCAGCTCATTCTAACCCTTTACCTAATGCACCTTCTGTTTCAGACATAACTAACCCTGTTAAAGTGTCTAGCCCCACGGCACCTAAGGGTGAACCGAAGGGTAATTCAGTTAGTAATGTCTCTTCTCCCCGACGTTTTTGTGGTCACTGTAATCGTTCAAACCACAATATTACCCAGTTGTTGGCAACTGTACCCGGAAAAAAGACCCAATGCTCTAGTTGTGACACATGGCTTGAGGCCTTCAGAAGGGTTAGGGAGTAAGACCTCCAACCCACAGTGGTTGGACTTGCTTACCCCATTCTTATCGAAAGGGAGACTACTTTTGTCTGAGGGTTCTTCCTGGAAGGACGTGGTGATCTTCCGAGACACCGGTGTCATCCAGAATTTAATTTTAGAGAGTGCGTTGCAAGGTGCCAACACTCTCGACACTGGAGAGGTGGTACTGGTCGAGGGTGTCACTAGTGATACTCGAGCAGTACCCCTCCATAAGGTTACCCTGGAATCTGATTTCCACAAGGGTGTTTGTACAGTCGGAGTCACTTCATACCTACCTTTCCCTAATGTTGATGTAATAGTTGGTAATGATTTAGCAGGGGATAAGGTAGGGGACTCCAGACTGCCTATTATGTTGCCTACCCCTAAGGTTTGCCTGGATCCACCCGCCGCAGAGGATAATGTTGTGTACCCTGCGTGCGCGGTGACCAGGTCTATGGGACTTAAATGTAAGGGCAGCCCTGTGCTTGCCAAGGTGGTAAATCCCGAGGTCACGAGGAGCTTTCCGAGTGGTGAAAACCAAGTGGACCTCGCGGACACATTCATGGCCCGACTCGATGACGTGGCCGAAGACATTGTGGAGAGCCTGCCACCGCCATCTACCGAGAGTAGTGGGGAGGTGGAGGAGAACACTGTTGAGCCTCGGCCAATGGCATCTGACCAAGGCCTAGATGCCTCCTTGAGTGAGTTACAGAAAGCTGACCCCACTCCTGCAGATTGTCATGAAACAGCCGTCTCTATGGAGGAAATTGTAGACGCAGCAACTGGGTACTAAACTACAATGATCGGATTTTGATGAGAAAATGGAGACCACAGAGTGCTCCCTTGTCAAATCAGTGGGAGGTAGTCCACCAGGTTATGTTGCCGACCTGCTATAGAGAAAGAGTTTTGGCAGCTGCTCATGATGATCCTATGGGGGGACATCAAGGTATAAATATTACATATCACAAAATTTTAAAGTATTTTTTCTGGCCTAAGCTGAAAAGCGATGTGGCAAAATTTTGTAATGCGTGTATTGTTTGTCAACTGGTTGGGAAACCAAACCAGACTCCACCTAAAGCTCCTCTAAAGCCTGTTGTCGTGCCAGAGGAACCATTTTCTCATGTGGTAATGGACTGTGTTGGACCATTACCTAGAACTAAGTCTGGTAATATTTACCTAATCACGATGATGTGTATCACTACTCGTTACCCAGAGGCTTTTGCTGTAAGGAACATCCGAGCAAAAACTGTTGTTGCTCGTATGTTGCAATTTTTTTCCACTTTTGGACTGCCTCGGGTCGTGCAAACTGACAATGGTATTAATTTTAAGTCTGATATTTTTGAGCAATTTTGTAAGGAACATGGAATAACTCATAAGGTTTCCAGCCCATACCATCCACAGAGTCAGGGGGTAATTGAACGTTTCCATCTAACTCTGAAGCAGATGTTGAAGACATCGTGCGAGAGTTCCCACACCTTCTGGGATGAGAATTTACCGTATGTTTTGTTTGCGGCTAGAGAGGGATTACAAAGTTCACTGGGTTGTTCTCCTTTTGAGTTAGTCTTTGGCCATAAAGTTCGTGGACCCTAGCAAATGTTACAGGAGAATCTGTTAGGGAACGTAACGTTAACCGAAGGTTCGGCTTTCTTTGCGCAACACCACCAGAGACTCAAGGACTGCAAGGCGGCTGCATTAAAGTATCTTGGCAAGGCCCAAGAAAAGATGAAAGAACGTAACGATGCTAAATCTAAGTTACGGGTATTTCAGCCTGGCGACCCTGTCCTGGTATTAAAGCCTCGACTAGGGAACACTATGTCCCACAAGTACGAAGGCCCCTACATTGTGACAGAAAAGACTGGGGACCTCACGTACAAAGTGAGGCACTCTGACAAACGTAACCAGGTAATGCTCATACATGTAAATCGACTGAAGAAGTTCCAGGGCCCCAGGCCCATTGCACTAACCAATGTTTCCATTTCCAGTGAGAGAGGGGATGATTGTTCTGGGGACCCAACTAATCTCATTTTCAATAATTCTAGTTCTGTGAATGCTGTGGAGGAGAGACTGTCCCATTTGCAGATGGCCCAACGTGAAGAGGTGCAGTCGTTGGTTGATGAATTCTCCAGTCTGTTCGGGGAGGTCCCGACCCAGACTGATGCCATTTGCCATGATGTCGAGTTGACGGACTACACTCCCATTCGCCTTCAACCCTATCGGATGAGTCCAGAAAAGAAGGCCATCGTACGGAAGGAGGTCGACTTCTTGCTCCAGCACGGCCTCATCCGGCCGAGCCAGGGCTCTTGGTGCTCGCCCTGCCTTTTGGTCCCCAAACCAGACGGCTCCTGGCGATTATGCACCGACTATCGGCAGCTCAACAAGGTGACCATTGTGGATGCCTATCCGCTGCCCCTCCTCAAGGACTGCATCGACGAGTTGGGAAATGCCAAGTATGTTTCGAAATTCGACCTCTCGAGGGGGTATTATCAAATCCCACTCACTGAACGTGCTAAACAACTAACTGCGTTCGTGACACCCGAGGGTGTTTTTGAGTATCAAGTGTTACCGTTCGGCTTGCGTAATGCCCCTGCCACGTTCCAGAGACTCATGAACTCTCTGCTCGCTAAGGTGCCAAATTGTCGGGCGTATTTAGATGATATCGTGCTCTTTGAGAGTAATTGGGCTGACCACATAGCTAGGTTATGCCAGTTGTTTGCAATCTTGAAAAGGGCAAATCTTACCTTAAATGCTAGAAAGTGTCATTTTGGCCAAGGCACAGTGACGTACCTCGGTTGTGAAGTAGGCCAAGGAAAAGTGTTTATTGGCAAGATAAAATCAGTGCCATTCTGGAGTATCCAGTACTAAAGTCTAAAAAGGACGTTCAAAGATTTATCGGTATGTGTGCATACTATCGACGTTTTTGTCAGAACTTTTCCAGTGTTGCCACTCCTCTCACAGACTTGTTGCGGAAAGCCGTTAAATTTAAGTGGTCATCAGACTGTGCAGAGGCATTTAAAAATTTGAAATTGATCTTAGCTTCCGCCCCAGTGCTTGCTAGTCCAAGGTTCGACCGACCGTTTAAAATTCATGTTGACGCGACTGACTCGGGTGCTGGTGCAGTGTTGTTGCAAACTGGGGATGATCAGGTGGAACACCCAGTATATTATTACTCTGTGAAATTCGACAAGGCGCAACGCAATTATTCAGTGGTAGAAAAAGAGGCGTTGGCGCTAGTGTTAACATGTAAAAAGTTCGAAGTTTACCTCACAGGTAATATAGTGGAAGTGTACACGGACCATTACCCACTAGTCTTCCTGACTCAGATGAAGGGTAAGAATAAACGCATCCTCAGGTGGGTGTTGTACCTACAGGACTTCAATCTTTCCATTACCCACCTACCGGGCAGACTCAACGTCATAGCCGACACTCTGTCCCGGTTGCCTGAATAACATTCATCTGAGCCACAGAAAGCCATTTACCAACTGTCATGCTTTAGTTAATTTTTTTTTTTAGGTTCTCCTGTGACATTAAATATTCCGTGTCCAATTTATTTACTTCCCTGTTCTTTTATTTTTTTTGTGTATGTTTTTTTTTTTTTCTTTCAGAGAACTCCTTTGTATTTTTTTTGCAGAGAAATTGTTTTTGATTGATTTTTTGTTTTTGTCATATGTTTTTTCTTTTTATTCTCTGTATACTCTTACAAAAAAATATGACTACTATTCTAGTAGTCACATTTTTTTTCTCTCTGAAGGGGGGAGGAGTGTTATGACCCTGGGTTCTCCAGTGGAAACCAGAGGTCAAAACTTGAGCTATTAAACTTTCTGGTAGTACAGTTGAGTGCATCACGAACGGCAATTGTTTGTATCTTCCCTGCCAGACGTAAGACTATTATTGTTTCTCAAAGAGCATTTAAAGACTGAGCTGGGGGTTGATTATTAAATAATAACATAGGCACCAACTTTGCTTACTAATACTTTCTAATCATTTGTAAAGTAACAATACGTTGCATAGGGGAAGATCTTTAATGTGCTTAGCTGCACGATCAATTAGGCTCCTTCCGGCACCACGACATGGGAGGCCTAGCTGGTCGCTAGGAGGTTCTTCTCTGGCTGGCGTTCGTGCGGACGAGACCTACTCTGTGGCTGCACCCCTAATCTCCTCCCTTCTCCTCTTACTTATTTTCCTTACCCTAAGTTCCTGTACCATTAAGTTAAGTATTGTATGGTGTTAAGTGTGCCTACTCTGGTAGTAAATATTGGTGAGACCTGGGGATAGTATTTGCCAGTGTTTGGGTACCCCTAAGTGTTGTGTTTTGTATTAGGGTCCCACATGGTTTCACTACCTTAAGCTGCATCCAGCTTCAGTGCTTATCCAGTAGTACTTTACCCTAGCTTGTTATTAGTGTAAACCTTGTATCCTGCCTATGTGGACCAAGGCTTTTAATGTAAGATAGTGTGGTAAAGTTATTATTATTATTATTGTTATTGGTGTGAGTGTATATGGGGGGTTGTCAAGGGGTCAATAAATAAGTACATGAATTACAGAGTATCCCTTCTTCCTGTGTGGGAGCGCATTGATCAACCCTTAGACTAACATATATGGTCTAGTAGCAAGTTATTACTACTGTGGATATTTTATATTGGGGGCCGGGCCTTTTAGCTCTCCCATATTCGATACTCTGTCTTCTAACTACCCTTACCCCTTAATAATACCAAGTCCCCCATAGAAGCCCACACACCATTATTTATAACAGCGTGGCTGTACAAGAATGTAACAACTCTTGTAACAACTCAACAACAACATGGGAGAATGGGAAGCTGGACCACACGTGGTCCAGCTTCCCATTCTCCCATGTGTAGATAACCATTCTGGATAATTCTTACAACAAGTCTAGTTTGTTACATCAGAACCCCATGGTGAAACTCCATCTGGGCCAATTGCATCATGATTCTGTTTCCCATTTTCAACCTCTGAATATTATCCTTTACCTGCAATTTGTTGTTGATGAATTTAGTTGTGGGGCATGGTTCTGTTTTATATTTGCCCACTATCCCTTTCTCAAAATTTCTTTCTGCCTCTCTCCTCACTGCCGTGACGTTGTTTCTCGTATCTTTGTGTCGCTGGTATGTTTGAAGGTTTGACCTCTTCCTATATTTATTCCATTTTTGTGTCTTTTGGTCTCTGGCCCTCTCTCAGTTTCTGTTGAACCACTCCTGTTTCCTAGTTCTACATCTCTGCTCTGGTATAAAGTTGTTTGTGCCTTTATCATATATTTCACAAAATTTGACATTTACTTCCTTGCCTAACAACAAGTCTTTATAGTCAAATATCTTAAAGACATTTCCAAGTCTCTATAATGTTCTCTCCTGAAATCAGGTGTTTCAACTGCTTCAACCTCCTTATTTTCTTCCAGATTATAATACATTGCATACTTTATTCCCAAAAGGACATGGTCACTTTTTCCCAAGGGAGGAAGGTACTGAATGTCAAATATCTCTTCCTTTTTTCTAGTAAATATCAAATCCAGCATGGAGGGGAACATTCCCATCTCTCATCCTCATAGTTTGTTTAACATGTTGATACATGAATGTTTCCAGGATGAGGTTTACGAATCTACAGGTCCAAAAGTTCTCTGTTCTAGCTTCATATGCCTCCCAGTCTATGATTTAAAGTTGAGGTCTCCAACTACCAACAGTCGTGAACTATCTTTATCTGCTGCCAGGGTTACCTTGAGGTGCTTCCGGGCTTAGCGTCCCCGCGGCCCGGTCGTCGACCAGGCCTCCTGGTTGCTGGACTGATCAACCAGGCTGTTGAACGCGGCTGCTAACAGCCTGGCGTATGAGTCACAGCCTGGTTGATCAGGTATCCTTTGGAGGTGCTTATCCAGTTCTCTCTTGAACACTGTGAGGGGATTGTCAGTTATGCCCCTTAAGTGTAGCGGAAGCGTGTTGAACAGCCTCTGATGTTGATAGAGTTCTCTCTCAGAGTATCTGTAGCACCTCCGCTTTTAAACAGGGGTATTCTGCACATCCTGTCATGTCTTTTGGTCTCATGTGATGTTATTTCTGTGTGCAGGTTTGGAACCAGCCCCTCTAATATTTTCCACGTGTAAATTATTATGTATCTCTCCCGCCTGTGCTTAAGGGAGTACAGATTTAGGCTCTTTAGTCGGTCCCAATAGTTTAGTTGTTTTACTGAGTGGATTCTAGCAGTAAAGGATCTCTGCACGCTCTCCAGGTCAGCAATTTCTCCAGCTTTGAAAGGGGCTGTCATTGTGCAGCAGTACTCCACTCTAGAGAGCACAAGCGTTTTGAAAAGTATTATCATCGGTATAGGATCTCTAGTGTGAAAAGTTCTTGTTATCCAACCTGTCATTTTTCTTGCAGTTGTGACGGCTACTTTATTGTGTTCTTTAAAGGTAAGGTCTTCCAACATGAGTACACCCAGATCCTTTACATTGCCTTTTCGTTCTATGTTATGATTTGCCTGAGTTTTGTACGTGGTTTCCGTTTTTATATTTTCATTTTTCCATAGCGCATGAGCTGGAACTTATCTTCGTTAAACACCATATTATTTTCTGTAGCCCATAGAAAGACCTGATTTACATCTGACTGGAGGTTTGCCGTGTCCTCTATGTTGCCTACTCTCATGAAGACCCTAGTGTCATCTGCAAAGGATGATACAGTGCTATATTGAAATTGAAATTGAAATAAGTTTATTGAGGTAAAATACACACAAAGGGATGAGGTAGCTCAAGCTATTCTCACCCCATTCAGTACAACGTGTTAATATATACATAGACACACATCACAAATAAACATATTGCCAAACATTCTGAGAGGTAAACATAACAGTGCTATAGGTTGTGTTCTTGTCTATGTCCGATATGAGGATGAGAAAAAGTACTGGAGCAAGCACAGTACCCTGGGGGACTGAGCTCTTCACGGTTGATGGGCTGGATTTTATTTTGTTGACTATTATACATTGGGTTCTGTTGGTCAGGAAATTGTAGATCCATCTGCCTATTTTTTCGGTAATTCCTTTTGAACGCATTTTATGTGCAATAACGCCATGGTCACATTTATCAAAAGCTTTTGCGAAATCTGTGTAAATTACATCAGCGTTTTGTTTGCCTTCCATAGCATCTAATGCCATATCATAGTGGTCCAGCAACTGCGACAGGCAAGAGCGCTCTGTTCTGAAACCATGTTGTCCGGGGTTATGGAGATGCTGTGATTCCATGTATTTTGTGATCTTACTTCTTAGCACTCTCTCAAAAAATTTTATGATGTGCGATGTTAGTGCTATCAGTCTGTAATTTTTTGCCTCTGCCTTATTTCCTCCTTTATGAAGTGGTGCTATCTCTGCTGTTTTTAGTATATCAGGAATAACGCCAGTGTCTAGGCTTTGTCTCCACAGAATGTGGAGGGCCTGCGATAGTGGTTTTTTACAGTTTTTGATGAATATGGAATTCCAAGAATCCGGGCCTGGTGCAGAGTGCATATTCATACTGTTTATGGCTTCTTCAAAATCCAGTGGGGATAGGGTGACGTCTGATATATGATTTGATGTTGGTATCATATCCATAAAAAAATTCATTTGGGTTATCAATCTTTAGTGCGTTTAATGGCTCGCTGAAAACAAAGTCGTACTGCTTCCTCAGTAGCTCGCTCATTTCTTTGTTGTCATCGGTGAAAATTCCATCTCCCTTTCGCAGGGGCCCGATACTAGATGTGGTTTTTGATCTTGATTTTGCATAGGAGAACAAATATTTCGGATTTCTCTCTATTTCACTGATGGCCTTTTGCTCTCTTTGCCTCTCCTGGGTTTTGTATGATTCTTGTAGCTTGCGTTCAATTGTTTCTATTTCTCTACCTAACCTTCTTTGCCGTTCTTGAGATAGGGTGTGACTCAAATTGTTCCGCGATTCGTTTTCTTCGCTTATATAGGGAACGACATTCCCGTTCCAATCTGCATCTCTTTCTCTTTTTTCTTAGGGGTATGCGGTTTGAACATATTTCTAGTGCTACTGAGCTTATTTTTTCCAGGCACTGGTTCAGGTTTGCATTTTCTAGCTGTTCTTCCCAGTTTATTTCTGTGAAGTCCTGGTTTATTTGCTCCCAGTTTATCTGTTTATTATTGAAGTTGAATTTGCTGAAATCTCCTCCACCGGGAATCTGGACTGGTTTTGAAGGTCTACTCCCCATGGTTGTCATAACTTCAATTAAGTTGTGATCTGAGTAACAGGTATTTGTAATCATTATGTTCCTGATCAATTCATCATTGCTAGTGAAAATGAGGTCCAGCGTGTTCTCCTTCCTAGTTGGTTCTACTATTTGCTGGTTTAAGGCAAACCAGTCGCACATCCTTAGCAGGTCATTTGCATGTGCCTGTTTATTTAGGCTACTTCCTGGTATTCTTTCTGATATTACTGTATTAGCCAGGTGCTTCCATTTCAGGTGCCGTAGGTTGAAGTCCCCAAGCAGGATGATGTCGGAGCTGGATTTGTGAGGTTTTCCAAGCAGTGTTCTATTTTCATTAGTTGGTCTTTAAACTGCTGAGGGTTCGCCTCCGGTGACTTGTATACAATGACAATAACTACATTTAGAATCTTTATTTTGATTATCAGCACTTCTACCATATCATTTGAGGTGTTTAGCAGCTCAGTACAGATGAGTGTGTCTTTGATGTAGAGGCTGACCCCACCCTGAAGCCAGTGCTTCCTATCACATCTGAAAAGATTGTACTCTGAGATTCATATTTCACCATCATGGTAGTCCTTTGTGTGGGTTTCTGTTAGGGCTGCAAACACTGCATTTGCCTCATGAAGGAGACCATCTATAAAGTGAACATTGTTGGATTTGCGTGTTTTTATACCCTGGATGTTGGCAAATATAAATGATGTTATCGTGTTAGTGGAAGTGCTGGATGCCTTACTTGGTGTTAATATCTGAGGCTCTGGTAAGAAGGCCACTGTGTTTGCGTCCAGGGTGTGTTGTTTTGGAAGTGATTCGATCAGTTTTGGTAGTAGGACGGGTGTTGTGTGGTGTAGTACCTGTGTGCTTGCTGATAATTTGTATTCCAGTCTTTTGGGTATCTCCCTTCCCCTCTGTAATCCTGCAGTGGTTCCATCTGACTGTTCCTCTCTCTTATATTTACTGCTCTGTTTTCTGCCTTCCTCTAAAAAATTTCCAGTAGTGTCATATTGATCTTCCGTCTATAACGCTGTGTACCTCTCACGTGGAATTCCGGACACTGAAGATTGTAGCATTTTTTGTCCCTAATTGAAAATTGACATAATTTAGGGTGGAAGTATCTACACCCTGTTCCAAACGGCATGTACCCCTCGCCAACATGTTCCTGCATTTTCGAGGATGCAGAAAATGTCATTTTGCTCCTAATTTTCCATATTTGCATATTCCTTTAGCGTAGAATTTGCAAATGTGTTCCGGTTTTGCGTTTTTCAAGGTATTTATATCTGTGTCTGTCTTGTCTACCTCTTTATTGGAGCCATCTCCGTTTTTCGTCCCAATTCCTTCATTTATGCACTCTGTCTCACTGTTGCTCTCATCGTTTATATTACCTAGCTCTGCAATATTGCTGTTACTTTGTACCACAATACCTTCTTCCTCCACATTCCTGCTGCGGTTCTCTAAACTATCTGTTCCTGAGTCTTGGTCGTTATCCAATGTTGTCTTTTCCCAGTTCGCATGTATCACTGGTAGCTTGTCTGTGAATGATAATCTCTGTGACTCGGGAATGTTTTTCATCAGTTTAGTTATGTTCTCTAACATTAATCTGTCATCTTTGCAAACCCAGTAAATTCCTTGCCTCTTTGTGCATCCTGGAGATAATTCTGTACAGCCCAGGTGAAATCTTTTGTTACAGATGCAACACGTTACGCCTACATTACATTTTCCCAGTACTCCCGAACACTCGCCACACCGGGTGAAGGAACTTTTACAGATGAACACAAAAAAGGAGAGAGAGAGAAATGCTGAGGATACGTTACGATTCTGTTTTTAGTGAAGCCCTGAACACATTGAATATCAATAATCTAAGCAAATTATTTTTAATATGACACCAACATCGAACCATATATCAGATGTCACCCCAACTGCACTGGTCGTTGAAGTAGCAATTGAAGCATGCCCATGCACTCTGCACCAAGCCCAGACTCCTGGAATTCTTTACAAGTATTCATCAAATGTAAAATAAAAAAAAAAACACTATCACAGATCCTACCTTACTTTACAATGTGATGATTTCTAGTATCAACATCCCCTTGCTCTGGTCAATCAGGCTGTTGGATGTGACTACTCACAGCCTAATGTATGAATCACAGCCTGGTTGATCAGATATCTCATTGGAGGGATTCATCGAGTTATCTTTTGAGTACTGAGAGGTTGGCCAGTTATGCATCTTATGCATAGCATGGGCGTGTTGAACAGTCTTGGGTCTATGACGTTGATAAAGTTGTTTCTCCCCATAAGTGCAATAAGTGCCTATTGCACTTATGCTGTTCAACGGAGCGATTCTGCATCATGCCTCTTGCATATTCTGCATATCATGCTTCCTGGTTTCATGATGTTATTTTCGTGTGCAGATTTGAAACCAGACCCTCCATCATTTTCAAAATGTAAATTATTATGCATCTTCTTCAACTGTGCTCTAGAGAATACAGATTAAAAAAATGTTAATTGGTCTCAATAATTTAGATGCCTTATTGAGTGGATTCTAGCAGTAAATGATCTTTGCCTGCTCTTCAATTCAGCAATTTCTCCATCTTTCAACGGAGCTGCTGTTGTGCAACAATATTCCACTCAAGAGAGTACTAGTGTCTTGAAAAGTATTATCATTAGAATATCATCTTTGGTTTGAAAGGTTCTTGTTATACAACTTGTCATTCTTCTTGCAGTTGTGTTAGCTACTATATTTGTTCTTTAAAGATAAAGTCTTCACATACTTGTTTCCAGGAATTAGAAACATTCCCAAGAATTCCCAGGATTTAGAAACATTCCCAAGAATTCCCAGGATTTAGAAACATTCCCAAGAATTCCCAGGAATTAGAAACATTTCCAAGTCCTTATTCAGCTTAACATAGAACCTCCAATACCATAAACCATAAACCTTTCTAATCAATCACAATAATGATATTAGGAGCTTTGCTAAAGTCAAAATGTACAAAGTCGCAATCCTTTCCATTATCAACTGCTCAAAATATTCTGGAAAGGAACCTTTTAACAGTCTTTGAGACTGTGGCTCATGACACATTCTGAGGAAGGTTATATAAACTTTGATTCGTGCTTGGTTATCTCAAAGTAAGCATCGAGTTAGCGTAACAAAACAAATCCTAGTGGAAAGCAATTATAAGTAGAGTGCCCAAGGGCTCTGACCTGGGACCTTAGTTGTTTATCATATTTGTCTAATTTACCTAAACAGATTTAGGCAAACAAATAAAAAACAACTTTTGTGAATTAAAACAAAGAACGATATATAACTTCAGAACTCGTATTACAGTATTGTAAAATTATATAGATTGGCTTTTAAAATGGGCTAAAGATTGCCAGATTGCAGTTTAATGCTGAAAATGCATGGTTATTAGCTCAGGTAATAATAAGTTACAAATTACCACAACAGTTCCCATGGTGAAGTGGTAATACACTCGCCTGGCGTTTCGTGAGCGCTTTGGCCTGCGTTCGTATCCTGGCCGGGAAGGATATACTTGGCGCCAGTCCTTAACTGTAGCCTCTGTTCCTGCAGCAGCGAAAGGGTACCTGGTTGTTAAACGATTTGGCGTGCCGTAATCCGGGGAAAATTAGGATTAAGGACTTGCCTGAAATGCTATGCTGCCAGTTGCTGTACAAGAATATAAAACGTCTTGTATATAAAAATAAATAAAAAAAATAAACAATAAAAAATCAATGCAAAAAATAGTCAACCTGCTCTCCCACAAGACAGCACATATATGACTTATTATTTATAGTCACTATTTTGCTTATAAATAAGTAAATATGTGACTTATTCCAACCCTTATTTTATTTCAAGGCACTAGCTTTTTTCTCAGTGTTATTAAACAATAGAGATTTTATACAAAATTTGACTATATCCTGAGTTACTTTACAATTTAATTAAATATTTTAGTTTTGTTTTATTATTTTTATAAAACTGTAATATCAATATAGGTATAGGTTCAGAACTAATTGTAATATCTTAACATATTAAGAAGGTTAGGTTAGGTTGTAGTTTTCTATTCAGCTTTTCACGGTAAACTCAAATATTCACAATAAATTACTATGTCACATATGCACTTATTCATAAGCAAGATATTGACTAGAAGCAAGTGCGAGAACGGGTTGAAATAGTAAGGACTACAACAAATAAGATACCTGTACGAGGATTTTCATCTGAAAGCATTGCCAATAAACGTCTATTATTATTCTTAAGTATATCTTACCTTTATTAGGCCTCATTTAGATCATGTAGTTCAATTTTGGTGTATTGTTGAAGTATGACAATGAATCATAGGTATTAGAAAATCGGTATAAATAAGGCTATAAATTAAAGGTACAATAGGAAACATTGGATATAAACAGTACATGTTTAAATTCAGGAAAGCCCAGAAATTTGTTATACTCAAATTCTATGTCAGTTGGAATATAACCAATCACAGGCAAGTAGGCCTCTGACGTCATGCCAGACAGAGGAGCATCAGCCATGCTCCCAGCAGCCTCAGTTCTCTAGACAGACCCAGAGTAGGTGGACCTCGGCTGGCCAGATATATACCTTGTTGTCTCGGTCAATAAATATACAGAAGCGATTACTGTGTCTACATTCAACCCGAACAAGGCAAGCGAATACTGGTAGCAGCAGTGGGACCCAGAAATTTTTTTCTGGAAACGAAAATTCAAGTACCCAGCATCGCCTTATGTTCCAGTCGCCACCACCACCGCCGCCTCCATAAGCCGCCATCCTGCCACCCACGCATCAAATATTGTGCCAGACCGGGGTCCTGCCATCAACCACTACTCCAGGCCAACGTCTCAGCAGTAAGGGTCAATAATTTCCTGTTTGAACGCTAATTCGTCAGTGAGGAGGAAGGAAGATTCCGCACCAGCCATTTTTGAATCTCGCGCCACCACGTGGGAACCTGCACCCACCACCACCACCACCCAAGCTGTCAGTATCTAAGCTTTGTGAGTGTTCTAGCTACTGAAATCGTGGTCAATCATCGTCACAACTATCAACTGATCAGCGTATGTGTTGTATTGTTCCTTGAGAATATTTCGTGGACTGCAATTGTTTGACTTAAGTGTCGCCACCAGCTCACACACCTCGCCTCATTGACACATCGACGCCTCGCCACGTTGCCACATCGACACCTCACCACCTCTCACCATCGCCACCAGCCCCTGCTACATCGTTTTGTGTGACCTTCTCCTAGCAAAATTGTGTTCTCCACCGCCATCGTCGCAATATCGTCGTCGTCATAATTTATCTTCGCGCTTCCAACATCAACAGAGTGTGGGGTCCCCCGAGCTTCGCGCCACCGCCGCCAGGAGCGCTGCCAACGCACCAGTTTGTAAACACACCTCACATGTGCTTCTTGGTTGGCAGCCGTGGAGTGAGGACGTTTCTCGACCCTCCATGGCTGTTGGAGTTGTTTGCTGTTTTGGTCGCCAGGTGGTGTGGGAGTCATTGCCCTACCAGTTTTGTTGCCTGCCTGGCTGCGTTGACGTGGCAGTTCTGACATGGGGGGCCATCTTCCTCCTGTTCAGCGTGTGAACTCCGTGGGCCTGGAGTTTACTTGTAAGGCTGTTATCCGACCATCGAGATGATGATGTGTGACATGCTTCGTGTTCCGGTGGAAGCTGTTTTCGGTGTGGAGCTAGTTTCGGCCCATCGGGTTGTTATTAAGTTCGTTGGGGAGGACGAGTACCGGGACTTCCTCCGTCGGTACGAGGGGCGTACGTTGCCGTTGCCAGACGATGCCGGCTCTGTGGCGATTTCGGACCGCAGTGGTGCCCTGACTTATGTCAGTATCCATGGTGCGCCCCTGGAATTCCCTGATGACCTCCTCCGGCGTTACTTCGGGGGTTTTGGTACTGTTGTCAGCGTGCGGGTGAACACGCTCTCCTCGGGGCGGTATGCTGGGAGGCGTACAAACATTCGCACGTTGGGAATGCGCCTGCGGTCGGATATACCTTCTTCTGTCCGGCTTATTGGGTACTACGTCCGGGTGTATTATGCCCGGCAGCCTCGTACCTGTTTCCGGTGTGGCCTGTTGGGGCATCAGGCTGCCGGGTGCTCTGAGGCCCCTGCTGCTCCTGTCAACTTGTTCCGCGACGAGGATTTCCCGCCGCTCCCTCAGGAGGCAAGTCTCCGGTGATGTTGATGAGGAGGTGCGCGTCCCGTCTGCTGCTGCATCTTCCCCGGCGGCGCCTGCCGTTCCTCCGGTTTGTTGCCGTCCCTCCTCCGGTTCTTGAGGTACCGTCGGTTGGTCTGCCTGATCCTGTTGCTGTTTCAACTGCTCCCGTGGGCCTTCCTGGAGCTCCCTGTGTGACGTCGCTGTCTTCTCCCTCGTCTTCTGATGCTGCGCCTGGCCCTGTGTCCGTGACTCGGGTCCCGGAAGTGCTTGGTGCTGGGGTGACTGCGGAGCCTCCTGCTGTGTGTGGCCCGGTTCCCCCTGTGGTAGAGGCTGCTGCCGTCCTGGCGTCGGTTCCTTCGGCTCGTGGTACCCGTGTTTCTGGGTCACTTACCGGCTCGGACGATATCCGGCCGGTGTCCAAAACGTTCCCGGCGTTCGTCTTCTTCCTGGGCCGACGTTGGTGACTTCAGTGACTGTAGGGCTTCGGATGTTGACAGTGTGGATACGGATGTGTCGATGTCTCCGCGGTTCGTGGTGGCGGAGGTCCATGTGCCTGCCGGTGCTGGTGCCTGTGTCTCGGACGTGCCTACGGTTATTCCTCCGCCGGGGGACTCTCCACAGTGGGGGGTGGTGGCTTCCACTGCCAGGGATGGTGTGGACTCTGGTGCTGGGCGTGGCCTGGTGGTGACGTTACGGAAGGATGCGCGCCGTCCGGGTTCCCTGCTGTCGTCTGGTGGTGTGCCCGAGGCCGCGGGTACCCCTGTGGTGCGGGTGGCGTTGGGGCCCTGGGGGACGTGTTGCCGGCGTCTGTGATGCCACCGGGTCACTGGTCGAAGATTGCCGAGTTACTGCTGTCTGACGGACCGGAGTGCTTTCGTGGGGGGGCAAGTTCCCTTCCTGTGGGGGGCGAGTGGCGACTTCTCGCCTCATGAGTTCTACCATCTGGGTCCCCAGTTTGCAGGTGTTTGTTGCCCCGGTTCCGGATGTTATGGCGTCCCCGGTGGATGGACGAGACCCTTGGCAATGGGTGCTCTGGGAGGCGTTCAATGTAAGATTCCCGTGGGCCAAGTTCCCGGGCAAGTATGTGCTCTGATTTCTTGTGTATTTGCTCTATGACATGCTGTGTGCCCTTCTGGCTGTTTGTTTGCCCTGTTCTGTTATGTGCTTCTGCCTCTCCCTTTGTGCGTAGCTTTGCCGTGTGGCATATTAGTTTCTAGTGCTTGGCGTCACTCGTTTCGTTTTGGCTTAGCATTTCGCCTTTCCTGGCTTTGCGATTCACCCTTCACGGGTACGCCGGGGCGCATCCGATCCCACGATCGTCGTCGCCCCTAACTCAACAACAACAACATGTGCTTCTTCACACGTCTCGTCACCGTTTTTCGTTTTGGCCACTGTTATATTGAAAATCCTGCAGCCCTGAGTTAAGTAATTATGAGCTAAGATATCGTTTGCTATGATTTAATGATGTTTAACGTAAATATATCCATAATATCCTGTGAATTAACCATTCAGTGACTTGTTAAATATTGGAGCTGGTTCAGTACTCCGTTCCCACAGTTTCTCTGAGTCATTTCAATATTTCCTGCATTGATTCCATTATTCATTAATTGTTACTAGTGTCATTAGTGAATTCAGAGATGAGAGAAGTAAGAAATAATTGTTTCTAGCAGTTTATTTTGCATAATAGAAATTTGTTTTTGAGATTTCCATAGACAATAGAACATAGAAATTTTTTTATATTTCTCCAGACCTAACTTTGAAATTTATCCTTTAAGCATTTTATTTTAAACATTTACCATAGCAGTTATATACATTCCTGTGTCCAGTTTATGTGCTACATCCATATTTCTTGCATTGCCACTTGTTGTGTTGAATCTTTTTAATGAAATTTTCCAATTGCATTTTACAGTTTTTATTCTAAATTGCTGTGCTTAGCCTGGTTTAATTAATTTGCATGCTTCTAATCCCAGCCATATTCATACCAGATTGCTAATTTAATTCACAATTTTGCTAGTTCTTAATTATTTGTGCTAATTTAATTCACACTTTGCTTGTTCTTAATTATTTGTTGCCTAGTGTTACGGTGCCCTCTCCTATTTTTTTCGTTTGCCGGCTTAAAGAGTCATATCAGCTCTCCCCACTGATTCTCTGAGGTTCAGGGAGTCTAATGATATATGTGGCGACCAGACCGGCTGCCAGTTAAGGGAAGGAAGTTATATTATAAGTTGGAAAATTGGCGCCCTGTTATAAAATGAAACAGTATCCCCTACGGCAGATATGACCTTTTGGAAGGGACATTAGCCGATCGCGGATTGGCCGACGTGGGTCGCGGGCGACCAATCAGGGCCCACCATGACGTCACCGAGTGCCCCGGGCGGCGCCAGCGTCAGAGTTGATCTGACCTTGGAAGCGACAGGACGCGCCTCGGTCTGCTCTCAAGGATTGGAGGCTCTGCAAGCCTTATTCAGTGGATTGAACTAGCCATCGCAGCCCACCATAGTTATTGGAGACCCTGCGCTTCTGGGAAGCAAAAGAGGAACCAAGTTCATTGAGCAGAGAAGTGCCAAACTTGGAAAATAGTCGGCGACGACGCTGGGCGGCGCTGCTGGCTGGACGTTGAGGTCTGGAAGGTGCGGCGGGCAGGCCTAGTTGTGACTGGGGTCACATCCACTGAGAATCTTGGAAGGACGACACCGTGCCTAGGACAAGGAGCAACGCCTTGTGGGAGAGGCGAGTGTGGGGAAAAATAGTGATTAGCTCAGCGCCCATCGATGAACCAGGATTGGGGCAGCTGAATCTCAGGGATTGGAACGGCGACGACGCGAAGGCTCCACGACACCTGAGGACCTGTGGAACGTCCTGGATCGTCAAGGATCGACCCAAGGAAGCGTGGGAACCTCACACCATCGAGGGACAGGCGTCGTGAGCCCGGAATGTAAGGTAGATCATTTTCCCTCCCATTACCCCTTGTATGAGTAGGCTAGTTAGGCCACAGTATTTACTTGTGTATGTGGCAGCAAGACTTTATTACTTTAATAGTAGAATAGGCTGCAAGGCAGCTTGAGTCCAGGACTGTCAGAGAGGACAGTGTGTATGGATGGCAGGACAGTGAAGAAGAGGCGCCGACGTGGTGAAGAGGCCCTCCTGTGAGAGTGTGAGACTCCTGTCTTTCTGCCCAGTTGAAGGATTTTGGAGGTCGTGGAAGAAGAGGCTGACGATCTCCAGACTCATTATCCATATTTCCATATTCATGTATTACTTGTGATTGTGTGTGTGTGTTCATGTAATTTGCATCAGTAAATCCACACATTTTATCACTGTGTTTGAGTGTGCCTCCATTTATGATATTTCTCTATGAGCATACATTTCTGGCTACAAACAATATATAATACACCCACTGAACTGCATTGCTGGGGTGCAGATATAATAACCCAGCTGGTGACCTTGCTAAGAGGAAGATACAGAAGACAGGCGGGAAAGGAGTTCCTGCAACCTTTTTTTTGTCTGGCAGGCAAGACTCAGGGAGGTTATGGTTATAGGTAAGCCTGAGTCTTCCTTCACTCCCCCACGGGTCTAGGCCGGAACTGTTAACAGCAGTTTCACCGTGTTTGACTGAAGGGCTTCCAGGGTGAATCAGTGGCACCCCTTTGTGGTGGAAGCAAAGACCTGCGGAGGTGGGCATTGTTGGTCCTCTCTTGTGTGACCAAGGAGACTCCGGTGAATCCAGGGAGTCGGAGGGGCTGAGTATTTGGGCCTTTGAGCCCCTAGCAGCCGAGTGTTAGCAGAGCCCCGGACCACCCACCCCCACGTGACAGAGAACTGGCGACCTCGCCAGGATTCGAACCCCGGTAGCTAAGAACTGGGAACTTCGCCAGGAAGTGCGGATCAAGCTACAGTGTGGCCTAAATTTCAAGACAAGTGTTGCCAGGGTACTAATACAGTGTGGCCAGTGAATTCAGTAGTACTGTTACTCAACCGGCTAAGGGACTGAAACGGTGAAATTAGTGCCTACTAACTTGTCTGTGCTGTCGTGTATGCTCAATGATATAGAGATGGAGGAGGACAAAGTAAAGAAATTTATTGACACAAGGGACGAGAGAATTTTGGAGGAGTGTACCAAGGCCCAGCTCCAACAAGTGGCAAACCACTTTGGGATCAGGTTGAGGACGACTAAGGTAGCGGAGCGAAGGATAGAGATCATGGCACAGCTCACAGCTCGAGAGGAGGCGACGGTAGAGGAGCCATCTCAAGAGGAGCCGTCCCGAGGAGAGCCGTCGCAAGGTGAACCGTCCCGACTAGAGCCACCCCAAGCGCCTACCAATGTGGAGAGAATTCACAGTGAACATGGGAGCAGTGGAAGGTCCAGCTGTAGTAAGAGGAGCCTGCAACTGGAAATAATGAAGATGCAACTGGAAGCCCAGCTGCGAAGAGAGGAGAGAGAAGCGCAAATGCAGCGAGAGGAGCGTGAGCGAGAGGCACGGCTGCAGCGAGAGGAGCGTGAGCGAGAAGCATGGCTGCAGCGAGAGGAGCGTGAGAGAGAAGCTCGGCTGCAGCGGGAAGAAGGAGAGAGACAACTGCGACTGGAGGAGATAAAGGCAAAGAAAGAAGTCGAATTGCGTCGCGTTGAGCGTGGTCTGCCCTCACTACCTGCACGGCGGGATGACCTCAAGGTAAGGGAACGTGACTTACCTACGTTCGAACCACAAGAAGCTGACGCGTTCTTCGAACACTTTGAACGGATAGCAACTCTGAAGGAGTGGCCGGAAGATGATTGGGCTGCTCTGGTCCAGGGCAGGTTGACTGGTGAGGCCCGTGAAGCCTATAACATGCTGGACCTAGAGGAGTGTACTAGTTACGACGCGATTAAGAATGCGGTGCTCCACTCATTCCGGCTGACACCGGAGATGTACCGGAAGCGGTTCAGAGAGTGTACAAGAGCGTCGGGAAAGACTTACGCCGAGACCGCCAGGGATATAGAACGGAAATTCCTACGATGGTTGAAGGCGGAGGAAGCGGAGTCGGTGGATGATATTAAACGACTGATAGTGATGGAGAAGTTCATGTCGGTGCTCCATCCTGAGTTGCGAGTAAGGGTGAGAGAAGCAGGCGTTAAGGACCTGAAGGCTGCAGCGGACCGAGCCGACATGCTGGAGGAGGCACTACATATCAGGAGGGAGGGGCCGCCCAGACACTCGCCTTACCCCAGGTCGGGAGGGAACTTTAGGAGTTCAGGAGGAGCGAGGACGGGTGGGGACTCTCCCAAGAGCTGCGTGCCCAATGAAGTAACCCGGTTCGAGAGCTCAAGAGACGCGGGGAGGAAGCCCCAAGCTGTGAGCAGTGAACCTAACTCGGGAGCAAGTGCTGCAGTCCCGGACACGACGACAGGGAGTCCAAGGAGGACCCAGGGAACATCTGCAAGTGGTACCGCCAGAGTGACTGGCGAGTGGCCGCCCAGGGGAGGCAGCCAATGCTTCAACTGCGGTGTGAGAGGACATTATGCCCGCGAGTGTGAGGAGCACCAAAGGAATGTAGGATTAATGTTGGAAGAGGAGAGAGTGTTTGTTCACACCCCATATTATAGTGGACCCAACGTGAATGGTTGGGAAATGAAGTTGGGTGAACATCCCTTCGTTTTCGAGGCCAACGTGAAGTTTGGAAAGTCAGACCCAGTGGAGGTGGCCGTTCTTCGAGATACGGGTGCTGACATAAGTATGGTAACCAGGAGTATTCTCCCCAAGGAATTTAATGATTCACCTGTGGGAGTGGTGAGGATACGCAGTGTGGGGGAGGAATATAGGTTGCCACTTCACGAAGTACAGCTGATTGCCGATTGCGGAGTCGAGAAAGCTATAGTAGCTGTAGCCCCTAAGTTACCCCTAGAGCATGTACAGATGGTGCTGGGTAATGACCTCGGAGGAGGCAGGATACAACCCGATTGGGCCAGGAGTGCCTATGTTGCAAGCAGCGGTACAACCCTGCCGGGTGAGGTATCGGTCGTTCCAGATGATAG
>NC_091157.1:22402430-22405855 GCF_040958095.1 Procambarus clarkii | reverse complement strand
TAGGTAGGGTTGGTTAGGTTCGGTCATATATCTACGTTAATTTTAACTCTAATAAAAAAAAATTGACCTCATACATAATGAAATGGGTAGCTTTATCATTTTATAAGAAAAAAATTAGAGAAAATATATTAATTCAGTAAACTTGGCTTATTAGGCAAATCGGGCCCTGCATAGTAGGCTGAGAAGAGAGTTCTGGCTACTAGGTACGACATATATATATATATATATATATATATATATATGTCGTACCTAGTAGCCAAACTCACTTCTCAGCCTACTATTCAAGGCCCGATTTGCCTAATAAGCCAAATTTTCCTGAATTAATATATTTACTATAATTTTTTTCTTATGAAATGATAACGCTACCCTTTTCACTATGTATGAGGTCAATTTTTTTTTATTGGAGTTAAAATTAACGTAGATATATGACCGAACCTAACCAACCCTACCTAACCTAACCTAACCTATATATATAGGTAAGGTTAGGTTAGGTAGCCAAAAAAGCTAGGTTAGGTTTGGTTAGGTAGGTTAGGTAGACGAAAAAACATTGATTCATGAAAACTTGGCTTATTAGGCAAATCGGGCCTTGCATAGTAGGCTGAGAAGTGAGTTCTGGCTACTAGGTACGACATATATATATATATATATATATATATATATATATATATATATATATATATATATATATATATATTATATATATATATATGTATATCAAAGTTTTTAAAACTTGAACAAACCCTTTCAAATTATTTTGTGCATAATCAACTAGGCAAAGGCTCCAACTTTGTCTAAATGGTCACAGCGTACTGAATAGCAAGAGAATCAAAATTAATTGTAAAATTGAATTCAGATTTTCAAATCAGATAAAAAATAAACTCTCACCAATTGTTCATTTAGTGTTATTATTCTCTCAGAATAGCATATGATCTTCATTTCATCAAATTAGAATATCGGTTTTCAATACAGTTTACTGTAACAGAAATCGTCAATATAGCATTTGAAATATGCGGCAAATTCAGACTAAAAAATTATAGATCCATATATATATAAAGTTTATGAAAAATCCATTCTAGAGGGATTGTAGAACAGACAGCTGGCACACAATATGTCAAAATAGTGAGAATCGGTCAAAACTGGAGTTTTAGAAGCCACTGAAAGTTGAAACTCTAGTTTCAGAGATAACTGAAGTTCAAATCAAATCAAATGTTTATTCGGGTAAAAGTACATACATATAGGATTAGTTACAAACATAATGTTAGATTTATAGAGAGCGCTAGTACATACAATAACTAAAGCTACTAGTAAGCATAGCGTTCCGGGCAGTTGAAGTTATCAACAAAAATATAGGTAGTTTTAATTCGTTAATTTAATTTTATGTTTTAATAAACATTGTTTGGCATTCGTACTCGAATATGTGAAAGTTGTAGGTCAATGTATGTTGAAATGAAGTCAAGAAAAACAAACCAAAAGAAAACACACAATATAGGGATAATTATATTAATTATAATGATTTAGGGTATACTTTATATAAGTGAAAAGCCCTAATAGGGTCTCTATCATCAAACTACCTAAAGAGATAATGAAAATAAAGTTTGAAATCTGAGAAAAAATCAGCCAAAAAAAATTCAAAGTCCCAAGTTCTGCGAGTTGTGACTGATTTATTTGTTGACCAATTTCATTCTATCTTCACATAGATAGGGAAACGTATGCACTCTCCAGGATGTAAAGGTTACAACAAAATCAGATAATTAACAAAGAAGAAAAAACTAGAATCTTAAAAAAAAATCCCCTAAAAAAAATATTTTTCGGACATTGTTGAAAGTAACATATATTAACTTGGTCAAAGTATTTATATGGTATATGTAACAAAACAGAGCATAACAACATAGTTACTCATTATTATTTGTGTTATGAATTATGTATTACTCAGCAATGCTATAAAGGCACCAACTGCATATCCACTTTGTAGACATTTTCTTACTTCTATTTTTCTTCTTTGAGCATCGGACAGGTGTTTGCATCTCTTTATTACTGCTTTATCCCTCAGTTCCAGTTACTAGTTGTTCTCCTTATCAACAAACGTTCTTATTTTTCGAATTTGTCTAAAATCAACGTCTGAAAATATTTGATGAACTTGATGAACTTTAACAAATAACCCTTGATCTGCAAAAATGGCCATTTGAGAAATTTGCCCTTGAAACGAGTAAATTCCCATATATAACAAAAATCTTTGAAATGGTTAAACTCCCATCTTAAACAAATAACACTTGAAATGCAAAAATGCCCATTTGAGAAATTAACCCTTGAAATGAGTAAATGAATATGAGACAATGATTGACGAAACACAAAAGACAAGCAGGAACAATTATGTAAGTTAGATCATGGCTGGTTTGGACTAGATAAGTTAGGATACAGCAGTTTGGGAATGTAGATTAAGTTAGGTAAAGCAAGTTAGGTTACTTTAGGATAGGTAAGATAAGTTATGTAGTTAGGTTGTGCAGGTTAAGTTAAGATAGGTAATGTAAGGTAAGTCCTGTTAGGATAGGTAAAGTTAGGTTATGCAGGTTAAGTTAGGTACGATAGGTAAAGGTAAGGTAAGTTAAGTTAGGATAGGTAAAGTCAGGTTTAGGAACGTTACGCTAACTAAGCAACATTGGGTGGAGAGGATAGGTTACGTAGGATTTGGGCAGTGTAGTTCTGAGAACAGTTTTAGGGTAAAGTGACTAAGAAAATATATTTTAACAGAAGCGCCGTATGGTATGAAAAGCTGAACTAGTTACATTTTGGAGAGAAATTTTATGACTGAAGATGTCTTGAAGAATAACATGATGGACGGAGAGTTTCTTTGATGAACGAATGTCTCTTAGAGAACAACTTTTTGGTGAACGAAGGTGAATTAGAGATCTCTTTGATGATTCTGAGAATAACTTTGATCAACGAAGATGGATTGGAAAGTTTCTCTAGTAGACGAAGGTGCCTTAGAGATTAACTTTTATGATTTAGAGAACAACATTGATGTCTTAGAGATTAACTTTTATGATTTAGAGAACAACATTGATGTCTTAGAGATCAACTTTGATGACAAAGATGTCTTAGAAAGCTTCTCTGATGAACGAAAAGTTACTTAGAGAATAACTTTGATGACTGTATTTAACTTTTTGATGGCTCTGAGGTTAGTTTTGTTGAACGAGGATGTCTCAGAAGGCTTCTTTGAATAACGAAGGTGAGTCTGAGAATAACTTTTGATGACTGAGAATGACTTTGTTGTCTTAGAGAATAACTTTGAGAGCTTAGAGAATGTCTTTGATGAACGGAAGGTTACTTAGAGAATAACATATCTTGACTGAGAATAACTTTTGATAGCTCTTAGAGAATAACTTTAGTTGTCTCTGAGAATAACTTTTATGAACGAAGATGTCTGA
>NC_091157.1:22344930-22397430 GCF_040958095.1 Procambarus clarkii | reverse complement strand
TGGGGCAGCTGGTGCGCGTCGTCGTAGTCGTATATTTCACTACTCTACTACCCAAACTCATTTATGTCCTCTAATTACTCAACACAAATCTGCTATTAGAACAATAACCAACTCTGGTCCCAGACAACACTCAGTACATTTACTTAAATCTTTGAATATGTTAGATATTAATTAAGCCATTGCACCCTCTCAAGTGTACTTGAGAGGGTGTACAAGTGTACTTGTACTTACCCCAAGTAAGCACAATTAGTGTTACACCATTCAAACACGGATGCCTATCACTGATAATCTCATTTAAGTCGCGATTAAGTACTGATAAGCACACTTATCCACTGAGAGGCGGGGCCCAAGAACTGAAGTTCGACCCCCAAGAAAGCACAATTAGGGTTACACCGCACAAACACAGATGCCCATCACTGATAATCACATTAATTAGCGATTAAGTACCGACAAGCCCACTTATGTTTTACTCTAAGTGTTTTCCCACATCTTGCCTAAAACGCTGTGCATATTAGTGGCTTTAGGCATAGTAGGTACTACACTCTATCTATAAATCCAACATTCTGTTTGTAACTCGTCTTGTATGTATGTACTTTTACCTGAATATAAAAAAAATAATATATAATAGGGGTACCACCTCATGTGCAAGTGTAGGGACCCATAGCCTCGGAGAAGAAAATAAACAGTACTCTGAGAAGACCTTGTGGATCCTCACTGAACACTTAGATATGTTCTTTTCCTAACCTTACCTGTAAGGTAAGGAACACACACACAAATCTACCCAGTCATACATCATCTGCCTGACCCATCTTCGAGTGTCTACTCAGTCCGTATATACCAGGATTACACCGGGAGCCGGTGGCTGAGCGGACAGAACACTGAATGCGTGATCTTGTGGTCCTGGGTTCGATCCCGGGAGCCGGCGAGAAACAATGGGCAGAGTTTCTTTCACCCTGATGCCCCTGTTACCTAGCAGTAAATAGGTACCTGGGAGTTAGTCAGCTGTCACGGGTTCCTTCCTGGGGTGAAGGCTTGGTCGATAACTGGACCGCAGGGACACTAAAGCCCCGAAATCATCTCAAGATAACTACAGATAACCACCCCCTATTCTTTTTGCTTTAGCTCAGCAACGCATGTGCGTTGCTGAGCTAAAGCAACCTTCCTTGTCCCCCTGTCCTCCTCACCATTTCCCCCTTCACCCGTATCGTCGGCCTCCCAACCATTCCCCACTCCACCGTCCCCTCATCCTCCCCACCAATCCCTACTTCAACATCCCTTCTTCCTTCCCAGAATGCCCCACTCCCCTGTCCCTTTGCCCTCCCCACCATTCTCTATTTCCCTATCCCCTCGTCCCCACCATCCCAAACTCCCCTGTCCCCTCGTCCTTCCCCACCATTACCCCTCCCTTGTCCCCTCGTCCGCATCATCTCTCACTTCCGTTCCCTCGTCATCACCACCATTCCCCACTCCCTCTCCGATGCCTTCCCAAATGGTATGATGTTTACATCAGAAAATTGGGTACATCAAGTGATCTGATGTTCCCATCACTGAAATATAAGAAAAACAGTTAAAAAAAGAAACGATAATATGAAAAAATATAAAAATAAACTATTCTCACAAAATGAACGGTCGGGTAAACTATACAGCTCAATTCCAACGCAATTCACACAAAATAATTAAATCAAAATGAAAATAAATTAAAATCTAGGAAAATTCAATTTATCGATGCAATCAGAAACATTGAAATGGAACTGTAACATATCTAGAATATCATGTGTGTGTTGCTCATACTGTAACACGGGGAGGGGTTTCTCGACTTATCTTTCCTTCTACTCCCCCTCTACCCGTATTCTTACTTTTTTTATTCTCTACAAGGGACTCCAAAACTTTTACCAAAGCCAACTCCACGCCACGTGGTCCTAAGACGATTGACCGACTTAGGATTCTACACCCAGTATGACGTGACCTAGGCTTGAGCAAAACCCTAGAGTCGCCTCCGCTGCCACCACCAGACCAGTAACACAAGAGCAATGATCGAGGTCTGGATCGATCACGCTAATTAATCAACCTTGGGGCTTGATCCCCACTAGTAGTTTATAACCTCGGAAACTTGAGTGTGGAATTAATTACACGGGATGATGAATTCCGATTCGATGTTAGAATCGGCGCCCAATCCAACTCTGCCTCGTGTGGACCACGTGACCAGGACAAGTAACATAAACAATGGAAACAATAAAAATGCAAAATATTAACAATTAATTTATTAAAAGAAAACTAAAACAAAATCTAAATATGTTCACTCCCTGTCACTTTAACACTCCCTACTTGACCTGAATGGCAATGAGGACTATCTATAATAACATAGCAACTATACCTCTATGTTTTACCAGCTAAGATGTTGGGCTGGTCTTGGGGAGAGGTAAGATGTTGACCTCTCCCCTTGATCTGATTCACACTGATCTGTCCTCGTCTGGTCTACCCAGACTAGAGCATTGTATCCTTCCGCATAGTCTATTTACCAAGTTACTAGCAGGTTTAAGTTATAACAATTAACCTCTTTGTACTTAATTGATCCAGACTGGTTGAATTATTTTACTGAAATTAAATTACACAACATCTAACGGCAGAGCTGTTCCCGATCCCCAAAATGGTTATTGAACTTTGAGAAATAGTAGACATGTCAACCCTGATGACCTATGACCGCCGGTCACTCCGCCTTACAAGTTAGATCTGATTCGTGACGTCACTGATGGTGACTTAAACTCAATAATTAGAATACTCTTGATATTGTACCAGTACTATTATACAATACAATTTTAATGCAAAATGAATAAAGGCTAATTTTCTCTAAATTACTGAATACTATAGGATGATTCATTATACGCAGCTATGAACAAAGCGTCGGTTATTTCCACCGCGAATTCCCCTGGGGTCAGGTCCCAGGTCACCATGCGGCTCAGCTTCCCATTCTCTTTTGTCGATAAACCACTCTGGATAATTCTTACAACAGCCTAGTTTGTTACAACCCCCCGCACAAGCACTTAGTAAACCTTGTTAATTTGTTAAAAATCACGAGGTTTAGTATCCAAACCCACAATTCAACTCATGCCACAAACAAAAGCTAACCTAACTAATAAAATTTGACAAATAATAGTCCAACATCATAATAAATATGTTCATTTCATAAATTTCTCAGCTGTCAACTGACAGCAATCCTCAACATCAGGAAACATACATCCTATCCTTACTGACATAGCTAAATAACATGTCCCTACTCTACCATCAAAGACTAGCTATTAAACTCTCTTGGCTCTTCACTAGCCAAGTCCATGTGTCCTCTAGAGCCGGCCACACCGTGCTCAAACAAACATTAAAGTTATATCTCAGACTGAACTTTCAGTCATCCGGGAGCGTACTACGGAACTATCAAGTTCACATCCGTGTACTAACCACTCCCCATCAATGTCAACCTTGACATGTAAGGAACACACCTAACGTTTATTACATGTATCTAAAAATATAAAAAAATTCCTATACTATATCACAGGTTTCAGCTGACTGTACAGCCAAGTGTTCTCACTCACTAGAAGTGTCAATGTTTATATTGGTCCGCCTCTCCTGTGTTCAAACATTCTGAAAAAATAGCACAACATAATTTTCCATAACCGTTTGTTCTGGGCTGAGACAATTACACAGGGGCTTCGATTTTGATTACTGACCAATTTATAGAGTAAAATTTTCATATATTATACCAGAATTATTTTAAATCTGTTTTTCAACATTTAAAAAGTATTGTGATTCTAACTCTGTTTTTCAACATTTAAACAAAAGTGTCCAGATGTTCTTTACACAGATGTTCAGAGCCAACTTTGTTGTTTGTATCAATTGTTCATATTGAGTAATCGAGAAAAAAAAATCGATGCTGCTGGATGCTGAATGTAGTAGCTGACGATGACGGTGTCGATCTTGCTTCTTCCCATGTGTAGACATCAATACCTGGTCCTCTTGTACTCCCATCCGGTACTCCTGAATGACGACAGAGTGTAGTAGAGCGGAGTGCCAAGTGACAGCTGTAGAATACTGTTACTTCGGCCATTAATCTTGCTCTCGACAGTCCACACGCCTTCATATCAATCACAGTTCACACGGCAGTCTTGATGTTAAACTTGACGTCGCAGATGACCACAGCAGAGCAGGACTGGATGTACCAACGGTGTCTCTTAGCAGGAGTGGTGTCAGAAGGTCGTAG
This sequence comes from Procambarus clarkii, assembly GCF_040958095.1. Taxonomy (NCBI): domain Eukaryota; kingdom Metazoa; phylum Arthropoda; class Malacostraca; order Decapoda; family Cambaridae; genus Procambarus; species Procambarus clarkii. The sequence continues at coordinate 22,393,181 of NC_091157.1, read as the reverse complement.
AGGCGGGTTGCTTGTTTGCAGAACAGGTGAATCTCGTCTTCCATCATTGCTCACGTCATCTCAGGCGTTTCTTGATGTCACCAGGTTACTAGGCCGTAAACACCAACTGTGTATACCCTCGTACCGCCGACTTTAGGCCAAAGGAGACAATTTTGCGACCTTCTATTGGCGAGTCCCGGTACTCTGTAGGGAAACCGTGCCTTCCACCTGTGACCGCCTTACTTCCGCTTTCTTGTTACTTCAGATGACGTAATCATTAATCTTCCGGCGAAATTCTTGAGTACTGCTACGTGCTTTCCATTTCTTGACCTCTCCTCCAACACTGCTGGAATGGCTGCAGTCTTGATGACGCAGCAGGTGGGTAGTGGTGATCTCGAGACAGCTACCCCGGCGTTGTATGGCACCTCCGGTGACTGCTATAATGTGGACAGCTCGCTGGCCCTGACAACCTCGTTAGTGACGTGAGGCGTCGGCCGGGTGACTCTTGGACAGTCACTCATCCCCAAAGTAACTGATGTATGGGTTACTGGGTCTGGTGGGGGGAGGGCTTTGTGTAACGTGCCTCCCCCCTCGGTCTTTACAGACAAGGGTTCACGTGTGGCTGGAACAACTGGGTCGGTGTACCAATCAGACCTGGGAACAGACAGACACAACACAGCGGAAGCATAGATATACTCTGGGTTTGGTGGAGGTGGAACCCCAGAGCACGGTAAAAGTTGCTACCTGAGTCAAGTATAGACATAGTACACTCATTGCCTTTACAGGAAAATCTAATGAATACTAAATTATACTAACCAAGGAAGTTACTTTACTGTATAGCGCGAGATCTCGTCACCATAGGGTGGCGAGACTGCACCTGACTACTGATGAGCGATGACAGAGGGTCATCCTCATCTTCTGACTCGTCGGTGAAGCCATGAGTCAGCACTGCTGAGTCAGGAACTAGACCCGCTGAAGGCAGTTCTAATTCCTCTCTAGCATGATAATGTTTCAATTTATTCACATGAATTGTCCTTTCCACCTGGTCCTCGAACACTCCTTTTATAACAAGATTAACCGGCCCCGCCCTTTTAATTACTCTATATGGTCCTCGCCACCTCGGAGCTAGTTTCCTGCTCTGATTGGCGGGCGCAGCCTCATTCACTCTCAATACGAGGCTTCCTTCCGTCAACTCAAGAGGGCGCACTTTCTTGTCATAAAAATGAGCATACCGAGTCCGTGCCTTCTTGGACGCTTCAGCTGCAATATTCCATGCATTTCTCATTTTCCAAGGACCTCTGAAGGATAGTCCTCCCCGTATGCAACATTATGTCTGTTAAGCAGACCTGAGGGGAAATTGCATGAATTACCAGTAAACAAATGAAGTGGTTGGGTGTTAATTGATTGGTGGATGGCAGTATTCAAGGCGAACTGAACATAGGGTAGGTGTTCATCCCAGGTGTTTGCATCATGTTCAGCAAGGATTGCAAGCATATCCTTGACTGAACGATTAGTCCGTTCCGTCATTCCGTTTGCTTGTGGGTGGTAGGCTGTTGTAAAAGCCGAAGTTGTCTCTAAAATCTTACAAACTTCTCTAAATATATTCCCATTGAATTCTTGACCCCGGTCAGAGACTAAAACTTTAGGAGGTCCGAATACAGTAACGAACCTACGCAAGAACGCATCTGCAACCGTACGAGAATCCTTCTGAGGTAATGCAACTAGTGTAGTGTATCTAGACAGATGGTCAACTAGCACCAACACATATCTGTTACCTGAATGACTGTGGTGTAAATCAATCAGATCGGCCCCCACACGATCTAACGGTTCACGAATTTCAGGAAATTCCTGAAGTGGGGCTTGTACCTTAAGGGTGCCTTTCCTCCTCTGGCAACGAGGGCACGACTTCACGAAATTGATTACCTCAGAAAGTAATCCTGGAAAATAAAATAGAGACTTTGCTTTTAAGTGCGTTTTAAAGATCCCCGGATGCCCTGCAATTTTTGAAGCATGCGCAAGCTTTAACGCTGATGACCGCAACGCGTCCGGAATAACTAGCTGAAATACTGCCCTATCATTCTGGCTATTAACATAATACAGGACGCCCTGTTTCATTCAAAATCATGAATAGGTAAATTCTTTTTCTTTTTCGGGTATTTTCCTCCCTCTAAATACTCAATAATCTCTTTCCATCTAGGCTCGCTCATCTGGTATTCTCTCATTTTATCTGATGGAATGGTTTCAATATTTTCATTAATCTGAACTGCCGCTATATTTCTACTTAGCGTGTCTGGCACAACATGTGCTGGACCAGGCTTGTACAAGATCTGGAATGAGTGGGCCGAAAGTTCGTGAGACCAGCGTGACATTCGTGGGCATTTCGTTCGCTTTTTAAATATGTGTGTTAACGCTCGATGGTCTGTGTAGATTACAAAATGCCGCTGAAATAGGTAAGGCTCGAAATACCTAACTGATTCTATTACTGCCAGTGCCTCCCGATCCGTAGCTGAATAACGAACTTCAGGTCCTTTGACCTTCCTACTGAAATAGGCTACTGGATGGGTAAATTATCCGCATCTCGCTGAATTTAAGCACCCGCCAATAGCAATACGCTGGCGTCAGTGTGCACTTCCCACTCTTTCTCAAAATCGGGAATAGCTAATACCGGTGTCGTGATTAGTTGGTCTTTCAGTTTGCGATAGGCCTCGTCATGTTCAGATTTCCACACAAACTTCGCATTTTTCTTGTCAGATCAGTCAGGGGTGCTGAAATGCCCGCGAAACCTTCAATATGACGACGAAAATATCCTGCCGCCCCCAAAACCTACGCACGTCCTTTGCTGTCCTTGGAGTAGGCATGTCAGCAATGGCGCGGCAAGAATCTGGGTCAGGTCGGATACCGTCTGGGCACACCTGGAACCCCAGAAATTTGAATTTCTGAGCCGCCAGGGGTGCACTTCTGAACATTCAGCCTGAAACCTGCCTGATCTAACAACTTCAAAGTCTCAGTCAAGTCCTGTAGGTGTTCCTCAAACGTCCTGGAATATATCACAACATCATCCAGGTACGCTAAAGAATGCCTACCCAGTACCGGACTAAGGATAAAGTTGATGGCCCACTGAAACGACGAAGGCGCTGTCTTTAAACCAAACGGCATCCTACGAAATTGATAAGTGTGCCTACCATCCGAGAATGCTGTTTTTTCCCTATCCTGTTCTGCCACCGAATCGCCCAATACGCCGATTTTGCGTCAAGAGTTGAGAAATACTTAGCAGCACCAAATTGATCTATTATCTCCTGTATTCGGGGCAACGGATACACATCACCCTTAGTTAGTTCGTTCACCTTCCGGTAGTCAACACAGAAACGATAACTACCGTCCGGTTTCCGAACTAGCACAAACAGGAGAGAGCCATGGTGACGTACTAGGCTCTATCACGCCCTGTCTCAACATTTTCTGGCACTCCTCCCTGATAACATTCTTTTCCTGTTCCGGCAACCTCCACTGTCTCGTGTACACAGGCAAATGATCACCAGTTGGAATGGTGTGCTCGATCTTATCAAGGAGACCAATCTGGTCATCCTCTGTCGCAAACAATTTCGGGAATTTTCGTAAAACTCCTCTCAGTGCCTTCCTATCCGCCTGTGCAAAATGTTGCAAATCAAGTGCTGAAATTAATTTTTCTACCTTCCTCTACATTTTGTGCAACATCTTTCGCTCGTATTTTACTTTGGATGGTGTTTTAGAATTCATCATGTTCAGAGTGCACTACATTGTGCAGTGACGGCCGGCGTCTCAGCTGACTCATGGTGAAAGATTTCTGTGTCCGCTACCATGTTCCCCGAGATACCCTATCACCTGCCTGAAGCGAAACGTCTTATGTAAAGATTGACACTGGAATGAGTGCACCTTTATCGAGCACTACAATTAGTTGATGAGGAATTAATAAGCTGTCACATCTCCCAGCCACCTGAAGGGTGGTACCTGGTTGTATGTGACGTCCCACGGCTACTTTAATAAATTTAACAGAATGTGGTGTGCAACTCTGTTTGGTCAATGCATGCAATGCGCATGACCTCTTAACTGTGTCTGGAAGAGACTTAAAAATCAATTTTGGATAGTGCGCATTATATTTCAGCTTCCTCTTAATTGAAGCTACAACTGGGGGATGGTCGATCATCTCCACTGGGTAGAAAGTCTGTCCCAACTGCATCCTGCAGTTCCTCGCCCCTTTTTGAGCAGACAAGGAATAATCAAATCGCGACAGAAAATCAGTTCCCATTAAGATGTGACCAGGAAAATCAAGGTTCTCTACGATCGTACATGTGTGAGGCTGCAATTCCCCATCAATCTCAAAATTAACTATACCTTGACCTACGATCTCAATCTTTTCCCCATTGACCGCTGTTAATGTCTTTGCGCAACGTTTAAGACGTGCATACCTAAAATTGCTGAAGGCTGACTTTTTAATTACCGTTGCCTGGCTTCCTGTATCAACAAAAGCTGTCAATCTCACACCTTCCACTTTCACCTCAAAAGTAGGCCTACCCTCACTAGGAGCCTGCTTTCATGCTCTCGTAGTAGTGACTTTACAGTCCCTCTGTATATGCCCACGCATCCCGCAGGAGTAACACCTACGCGGATCCCTGTTGTTACCCCGCGCAGGGTGGCTCGAACTTGCCGCTGTGGGCTGCTTCCCGCCTGATGAACCCGCGCCAAAGTGACTCGGCTTGGCTCCCCTCGCCTTTACTTACCGCCTCTACGTATGGCGACAACCGAGTGCCCGATGTCCCTGCGCGTGTCCTGCCTGTCTAGGGCTGTGGCGGCCTGTTGGACTAGGTCTTTATAACTCTCATCCGCTCCCCCCGCAAGTAACAATGGCCCCATATCAGAAGGTAACGTTTTGCAGAACAATTGTTTAGCGAATCGCTCTGCCTGACTCGAATCTAACCCCAGTTCCTTAGTGAGGTCGTCAACCCTGCTCCTTAATATTGACCCGAAATCCTTGACAGTGCTGCGGTCATCCCTCTTAAGTGACTGAAGATAAAAATGAGCCTCATCCTCTGAAATCTTGTCTTTGAATCTGTCCCTAATCGCTTGGACAAACTGAGGCCAAGTCGTCAGGTGCTGAAAACTCTGTAAGTCTTGCCAGTGGACCGGCTACGTCCACGCAAGCCCCCATAGCGAGAGTAATTTTCGAACTATCCTCTGGGACAGACTCCAGCATCGAACTAATCTCACAAAGCCAGTCTTCCACTCGACGGTTTGCGTTCCACCTTAATAAGCGGCAACTCCCTACCTCTGAGTGTCGGCAGTGTCAACTTGGGAATCAGACTCACAAGTCCCGGTTCATATGACGCGGGGCTACTGGCAGTGGGTGGGTCCTGGGGTTGGGAACTGGGTTGAGGTTGGGGTTTGGGCTGGAGGTATGGTGTGGGTGGCCTTGGTTTGGGTTGTGGATGGAGGTTGGGGTGAGGTATGGTGTGGGTGGCCTCGGGTTGGGGTGTGGATGGAGGTTGGGTTGAGGTTTGGTGTGGGTGGCCTCGGGTTGGGGTGTGGATGGAGGTTGGGGTTGAGGTATGGTGTGGGTGGCCTCGGGTTGGGGTTGAGGCTGAGGTATGGTGTGGGTGGCCTCGGGTTGGGGTGTGGATGGAGGTTTGGGGTTGAGGTTTGGTGTGGGTGCCTCGGGTTGGGGTGTGGATGGAGGTTGGGGTTGAGGTATGGTGTGGGTGGCCTCGGTTGGAATGGGTATGGGGTGCCTGGGGTTGGAATGGGAATGGGTATGGTATGGGGTGGCCTGGGGTTGGAATGGGTATGGGGTGGCCTGGGGTTGGAATGGGTATGGAGTGGCCTGGGGTTGGGGGAAGGGTTGGTATGGGAACTGAGGATGGGGTTGGTATGGGAATTGAGATGGGGTTGGTATGGGAATTGAGGATGGGGTTGGTATGGGAATTGAGGATGGGGTTGGTACGGGAGGTGGGGTTGGGGTTGTTTGTAGTGACGGATGAGGTGTACCTAGGTGTTGTGGTCTTGGTGTTATCTGGGGTAGTTCCTGCTGTTGGTGGGGCTGTCCCTGTTTCCCGTTGAACGGGTTGCTGTTCTCTACCGAGCGAAGTGGGACGTCCTGCCATACTACCTGAGGCCCCCTGTCCATCTCCCTGTCTGCCCTGTTGCATGGCGTCGATGTTATTTGTGGGGGAACCCAAGACGGCTCTCCCACTCTTGGGACGACTCCTCGCAAGACTCCCCACTCATGTCAATAATAGTATCTCTACTGGGGTGGAAAGATACCCTCGACTGCCCAGTCCCATGCAGAACCCGTGAACTCGTCGCCTTCAGTCCCACTGACCCCACCTGTGGCGTCAGTTGAGCCACCTGAGCGATCCCCAGTGGTGTCGGAAGAGGTGCTGTCCTCTACACTTCCACTCCCACTGGTCTCTACTGACTGGGTCACTGTCTGGGTTAAACATTTCCTGAGGTTTCTGGTGTGCCACGTCTCTTGTAACTACCCTTTAGTACACCCTCGACCCGGACTCACTACAACCGTGATCTTACACAAATAATAAAAAAAAAATCACAACTCTTTTCCAAGAAACAACTGCTAAATCTCCAAAATAGGGAATACAACGATTTATCGAGAGAATCGCTGAAGTGAATCCAATGAATGAGTGTCTGCCCCGCACTCTTGTCTGCCCGTGAAATATCCCGCAGTTCTATTACTGAAACCTAAGTCCTTTATGTCCAAAAAATTAAAGAATCTATTGTATATAAAACAATTTAAATGATAACGCCACTAACGCGCAGCACTCGTGATGGATTAATAAAGAATTTTTACTGTACTTGAATACTAAACGCGCTTGAATGTGAGCAGCGTGGCCACTGATGACTGATGGAGCGGGACCAGCTGCGCTGAAAAAAAACTAAGTCCCGCGCTTTTTTCGCTTAAACGCTGAAAAATCAACATTTTTGTTCTGAAGGAAAATAACTAGTTTTACGTTAATAAACCGCTCTAGCGATTAATATAGACAACCAGGACATATATTTGCTTACCAAAGATTGAAATTTTGTCAAAAACTGCGTTTTTACTCAATTGCTGGACTCTGCCAATTTTTCTGACTCCGAGGGAAAAAATTTCTATCACCCCAAATATCACAAAACTCCTTTAATTCGCAAAAAATTTGGGTTTCTCGTTCCCAGATATAAATAAGTTATTATTTAATACTGACGTTGTATACAGAACAATACTGACACATCGGGCGGTTTCAACACTCACTAATTCGAATTTTCGTCAAAATCCGAGATTTTCACCTCAAATGAACTCTGACAAAATTACAACACGATTTTCTCGAAAAATAACTAAATTCGGCAAAAATGTAATTATCACTGCTTAATGCTTTACGAACAGAATTACGTCCCTTGAGCGCACTAGAGAGTAATACTGACCCTAGGATATACACGAAACATGAAAATTAGAATTTCCGCCAAAAAGTCAGATTCTAGCCCAAGCTGGACTTAGAAAATTTTTCACCAACATGTCTGTTTCTACAAAAAAATTCTAAGTCTAAAAAACACAATTCTACCGTCTTACTGGTAAACACTAGAATAATATCATCTGCATCGACTGGGGAATCCTAATGATACCCAGATCATATACATGACCCGTGAATACAAATTAATTACAGTTAACGACTTTCCGACGTTGACTTAGCCGAAAACTTATCCCAAAATACTTAGAAATATTCCACGGACTCTATTAAACATTTACACGCAACTTACTATCCCTTAAACTCCTTCACTTATCTATCGTGACCGACCTATAGCCCTAAGTCCAGAGGGTTAACTACGCTCTAGAACCAACACCTCTGACTTAGACTAATACAACAGGGAATAGCAAAACTTAATGTACGCACTTAGCCTTATATGCAAGAAAATGCTAAACACTTGGACAAAAATTCTTTAACCGGGGATTGAATGTAAGGGAAAAAAAAATAATCTCTAGAAGAACGAAAATAAACGGAAATTACTTTATAAATTTAGGTATACTTAATTCAAAAATGCACTCGACTTAATCTTATAATTGCTCCTACCGGCTCGCCGTACCACACCTAGCCTAGGGGTCTCGACCATCTAGGTTCTAACAGAGCGACACACAGCTTTCAGCAACAATTACGACTAGGGACGACTCAACCTCCACTAAGTGTGCGATCACTTAGTTGTTGAATCGCTGCTAGGTAGGTTACTAGTCCGTCCCTCGGAGGCCGCAACGCCCTTCACGGATTTACGTTTTTTCCTAGCGTTTTGGGTCGTCTAACAACGCCCTCGGATCTATCTCCTGGCGTCCCACAGATATATCCGCCCAGACAGCCCACAAGGAACTGCTGTTGAGAGTATGGTGGCTCCCAACACCTCTGAATTAATTGCAATGGGTCGAGTATGGTACCCAGTCCAATCAACTCGGAGCGGTCTCCTATTCAATAAATCTTAACAGCCTAATCCTACTAACTAAACCTTAATCGTATCAGCCCGCATGACCCAAGATTCGCCAATCCCCACTCAAACACACTGTTCTGAGGCGCACTGCTAATCCTGGCCCGCTGCTGTCTCCTTAGCATCCACGCACGTGTTCGAATGGCTAGACGCGTGAGCCTTTCAACAATTTCAAACAAAATTGTTGAAACCACCGCTGTGCACCATTGTAACACGGGGAGAGTTTTCTCTACTTATCTTTCCTTCTACTCCAAGCCAACTCCACGCCACGTGGTCCTAAGACGATTGACCGACTTAGGATTCTACAACCAGTATGACGTGAACCTAGGCTTCGAGCAAAACCCTAGAGTCGCCTCCGCCGCCACCACCAGACCAGTAACACAAGAGCAATGATCGAGGTCTGGATCGATCATGCTAATAAATCAACCTTGGGGCTTGATCCCCACTAGTAGTTTATAACCTCGGAAACTTGAGTGTGGAATTAATTAGACGGGGATGATGAATTCCGATTCGATGTTAGAATCGGCGCCCAATCCAACTCTGCCTCGTGTGGACCACGTGACCAGGACAAGTAAACATAAACAAATGGAAACAATAAAAATGCAAATATTAACTAATTAATTTATTAAAAGAAAAACTAAAACAAAATCTAAATATGTTCACTCCCTGTCACTTTAACACTCCCTACTTGACCTGAATGCAATGAGTTGACTATCCCTATAAATAACAAATAGCAACTATACCTCTATGTTTTACCAGCTAAAGATGTTGGGTTGGTCTTGGGGGAGAGGTAAGATGGGTTGACCTCCCCCAGTTGATCTGGAGTTCACACTAATCTGTCCTCGTCTGGTCTACCCCAGACTAGAGCATTGTATCCTTCCACATAGTCTAAGTTTTACCAAGTTACTTAGCCAGGTTTAAGTTATAACAATTAACCTCTGTTGTACTTAATTGATCCAGACTGGTTGAATTATTTTACTGAAATTAAATTACACAAGCATCTAACGGCAGAGCTGTTCCCGATCCCCAAAATGGTTAATTGAACTTTGAGAAATAGTAGACATGTCAACCCTGATGACCTATGACCGCCGGTCACTCCGCCTTACAACTTAGATCCGATTCGTGTCGTCACTGATGGTGACTTAACTCAATAATTAGAATACTCTTGGTACTATAAACAGGAATATTATACAATACAATTTTAATACAAAATGAATAAAGGCTAATTTCTCTAAATTACTGAATACTATAGGATGGTTCATTATACGAAGCTATGAACAAAGCGTCGATTATTTTCACCGCGAATTCCCCTGGGGTCAGGTCCCAGGTCACCACGCGGGCTCAGCTTCCCATTCTCTTTTGTCGATAAACCACTCTGGATAATTCTTACAACCAGCCTAGTTTGTTACAATACATGCAAAGGATGGTGCTGTTTTTCCAGAAAAGCATAGTTTTATCTGTCACATGTGTGGCTGGAGCCGGTCGGCCGAGCGGACAGCACGCTGGACTTGTGATCCTGTGGTCCTGGGTTCGATCCCAGGCGCCGGCGAGAAACAATGGGCAGAGTTTTCTTTCACCCTATGCCTCTGTTACCTAGCAGTAAAATAGGTACCTAGGTGTTAGTCAGCTGTCACGGGCTGCTTCCTGGGGGTGGAGGCCTGGTTGAGGACCGGGCCGCGGGGACACTAAAAAGCCCCGAAATCATCTCAAGATAACATCTATACTTATACTTACGAAATGAACGGTATGGTAAACAACGCAGCTCAATTCCAACACAATGGCACACAAAATAATTCACTAAAAAATAAAATAAATCGAAATCTATGAAAATAACATTCATCAATGCAATCGGACACATTGAAATGGAATTCGTGATATATTTAGTATAGCATGCATGTTGCCATTATGTCCAACAGATGGGGCTGTTTTTCAAAACGAATGTAGGGGTGATATTTATATAGTAGGTATATAAAAAGATGCGCCTATTCGAATGCAACATTGTGTCAAAATTTCAAAGCAATTGGCGAAGAACTTTCTGAGATTTCAGCGTGTGTTGCCCTTACATCCAACAGATGGCGCTGTTTAAAAAAAAAACATGTTTTTTTCCTGTCACAGGTGAGGCATGTATATAGTACATATATCAAAAGACGCACCTATTCGAATGCAACGTTGTGTCAAAATTTCTAAGCAATTGGTAAAGAGGTTTCGAAGATTTCCCTCACATGAAAAACACATGAAAAACACAGTTTTCAGAAAATGCATGTTTTTTTTTTACCATCACAGACGTGACATCTATATAGTATGTATATAAAAACCTGCTTGGATGCGAATGGAACTTTGTGTGACAATTTCAAAACAAGCGGTGAAGTACTTTCGGAGATTAACGATTTTTAACAAACGAACATTTCCATTTTTATTTATATAGACTAGCAGTACCCGGCCACGCGTTGCTGTGGCTCAGCAACGCATGAGTGTTGCTGAGCCCACAGCAATGCATGTGTGTTGCAGAGCTACAGCAACCTTCCCTGATCCCCCTGTCCTCCCCAACATTCCCCCCTCACCCATCTCCTCGACCTCCCAACCATTCCACACTCCACCGTCTCCTCGTCCACCCCACCCATTCCCCACGCCACCGTCCCCTCATCTTTCCCATCATGCCCCACTCCCCAGTCCCTTTGTCCTCCCCACCATTCTCCATTCCCCCCATCCCCTCATCCCCACCATCCCAATCTCCCCCGTCCCCTCGTCCTTCCCCACCATTACCCTCTCGTTTGTCCCCTCGTCCTCTGCACCATCTCTCACTTCCGTCCCCTCATCATCCCCACCATTCCCCACTCCCTCTTCCGATGCCATCCCAAATGGTCTGAGGTTCCCATCAGAAAATTGGGAATATCAAGTGGTCTGATGTTCCTATCACTGAAATTTAAGAAAAACAGTTAAAAAATTAAATGAAAATATGAAAAAATATAAAAATAAACTATTCTCACGAAATGAATGGTCTGGTAAATAACACAGCTCAATTCCAACGCAATTCACACAAAATAATTAAATCAAAATGAAAATAATCAAAATTTAGGAAAATTCAATTTATCAATGCAATCAGAAACATTGAAATGGAATTGTAACATATCTAGTATAGAATGTGTGTTGCTCTTGCATGCAATTCCCTCTTCACCATTTGCTCCCTCCTCACTGTTTTTTCAAGAAAAGCATAGTTTTACCTGTCACAGGTGTTGCATCTATACTTATGAAATGAATGGTACGGTAAACAACACAGCTCAATTCCAACTCAATGTCACACAAAATAATTCACTAAAAAATAAAATAAATCGAAATCTATGAAAATAGAATTTATCAATGCAATCGGAAACATTGAAATGGAATTCGTGATATATTTAGTATAGCGTGCATGTTGCTATTATGTGCAACAGATGGCGCTATTTTCTAAAAACGCACGTTTTTATCTGTCACAGTGATGGCATCAATATAGTAGATATATAAAAAGATGCGCCTATTCGAATGCAACGTTTTTGTCACAATTTCAAAGCAATTGGTAAAGAACTTTCGGAGATTACAGCTCATGTTGCCCTTATGTCCATCAGATAGTGCTGTTTAAAAAAAAAAAAACATGTTTTTTCCTGTCACAGGTGAGGCATGTATATAGTAAATATATAAAAAGACGCGCCTATTTGAATGCAACGTTGTGTCAAAATTTCAAAGCAATCGGTAAAGAGGTTTTGAAGATTTCCCTCTCATGAAAACACATGAAAAGCACAGTTTTTCAGAAAAAGCATTTTTTTCACCGTCACAGACGTGACATCAATATAGTATGTATATAAAAACCTGCTCGGATGCGAATGGAACGTTGTGTGAAAATTTCAAAGCAATCGGTGAAGTACTTTCGGAGATTAGCGATTTTGAACAAACGAACATTTCCATTTTTATTTATATAGATTACATATGCAGTATATGGCGATACCACAATCTTCCTGGTGCTTAGGCCAATACAGGTCTTAATCTCAACTGGAAGAGAGATATTAATAAGGAAAGGAGGGAATACAAAGATGTAGCAAATTGATGATATAGACGATGCTAAGACAAGCCATGATGCAAAATTTAAAGAATGGTAAAAAAAAAAGCAGCGTTGAATGTAATGAGACCCCATTTTCTGGGCAAGACCCGAAGGCTCCCTGAAGCTATCCAGGCTTCAGGGAACCTGGATAGCCAAATAGGATACATTAGGATAGTCTAATGTATATCATTAGGCTTTGGCCTAATGATATAGGCCAAAGATGAACACCAACCATTAGGTGTTCACACCAACACCTAATGGTTGGTGTGAATGGAGTTCTAGGCCTACACGAGCCAGAACATGGCCCCCCTCAGAGAGGCACAAGGATCAGTAGCCTATAGAGTTGCACATGGGATTTTGAGTATTCTATGTCTGCTATCGACTGGGTCAGGCACCCAGAAAGCTAAACGCCTCAAAACAAAACCTTTATTTTGGTTAAAACTACTAAAATAGACTAACGAGTGGACAAAACTCCCCAACTGAAAACGACCACACCGGCAATTCATCCATCTTTTTAAGGCTGGATGTCAAAACCTGGGAAAACCCACCGACCAGGGGGAGGGAGGATAGCCAGGGAGCCTCCGGATCTCACCCTGAAAATGGCGTTTCATTACTTTTAAAGTTGGTTTTCTGGTAGGAGCCCCTTCGGCTCCCCGGAGCTACATAACAAAAGACAAAAACTAAAGGGACTTACCCGGGAGGCAGTCAATGCTCGCACCTCAGCTCGAAGTCGAGACAACAGGCTGCAACCGCCAACCCAAAACGACACAGGCCCGACTAGGCCCAGGAACTTTCACGAGGTAGCTTGAAGCCAGGACCCGGTTCAACTGCTAAAAATCCTATTCCCAAATGTCAGTCCAGGACATGTTACCAAAGACGGCAGCAAGTGCAGCAAACTTACGAACGTCATGGGCACGGGGATAGACTGCAGGCTGGCTAGACCGAATAACCCTGCAGACAACCTGAGAGAACCGAACCCAAGAACGGGGAAGAAAGGAAACCCCTCAACTCAAAGCATGTCCCTGGTCACAGAGGCTGTGAAGAGCAAATAATGGCAGAGAGCCACAACCTGACAACACATGATGCACCCCCGGCCTGACCAACCAAGCATTAACAACCCAAGGACCCCTTCGGAAAGCAGCAGTCTCTTCGCCAAAAAAGGAGACAGGTGCAAACAAACAAATCTATCATCACGACCAAAAGAGCAAAAGCCCCTACGCCGGAGGAGAGCATGAAGCTCCCGACCCGACCACTTCCCCCAGGCCAATGCCAACAAGAACCTTGAAAAACAATCCGGAACCGAATGGGCCACAACAAACCGAGGAGAAGAGAGATAAGAGAGCACTCTGTCCAAAGACCAATACAGCTCAGGTGGTGCATGAGCAGTCCGGAGGTGAAACAACGCACGAGACAACTTGCGAAAACGATGCCGAAGTAACCTCAATACCAAAAGCAAGTTGCAGCGGCTTCGCAAACACTGCACGATACGAGGCGACAGTATTTGGCATAAGATTACGGTCCTCAAACAGCCACGAGAGAAAGGACGAAACATCCTGAGCAGAAAGCGAAGTACAGTGACAAAGAGATAAAAAGAAACAGAAGGACCGCCAGGAAAACTTCATATTGCTGCCGAGATGAAGCTCGCAAGTGGGACACCTTCAAAGAAGCCACCTGATCACCATACAGATGGTGATAGACTCGAATCAAGAGACCAAATGCGAAGACTCGATGAAAGATCAAACCAGTCCGATCTGCTGAAAGAGGTGGAGCCATGGAAAAACTTCTAGGTTCAGACACCAAGCAAGCAGCACCTGAAACCAAGGCTGGGCCGGCCACCATGGGGCCAAGAGGACTACTCTTCCCTGGTATGTCTCCAAGCAACCTAGGACCTGGAGCAACAGCTGAACAGGGATAGAGGAGGGAAAGAGATACAGGAACCCCCACTTCGACCAGTCCTGTCAGAGGGCATTGACCCAGACGGCTTTGCAGTCGAGGAAGGGCGCCACATATACCGGAAGATGCCTCGACCATGCCAACGCGAAGAGGTCCACCTCCCGGCGCCGAATCGTCTGGCAGAACCAACTGAATGAATCGGCGTCGACCGTCCATTCTGTGGAGAGGAGAATGAACCGGGACAGGCCATCCACCAGGATGTTGGATACCCTATGGATGTGAATGGCCAGTGGAGCCAAACACCGAGAACTCAACAGACAAGTCACCCGAAGCGACCAGCCCCAAAGAGCCAAGGACCGCATCGAACCCCTCAGTTCAGACAATTTAATGAATCATCAGGGAGTAGTTTGAATGGAGCCGGATCGTCAATCCGCAGGCGACCCGAATCCTCCCAAGTGAAAACCACACTGCCGCAAACTCCCACACCGTGCTGTAGGCCAGACGGAAGGATGGACCCCACTGCCCCTGGCCTGCCTGGTGAGCACTGGTCACAAAGCCCCAGCCGAGAGACGACACATATGTGAACACATTGAGTGAACACCATCCAAGCGTCCGAATCCAACAGAAGCCGGACCTGGGACAGAGTGGTCATCCGAAAAGAGGGGGAAAAAAACAGGGTTCAGACGGTACAAGTCCAGAATGAATCTTGAGATTATCTTGAGATGATTTCGGGGCTTTAGTGTCCCCCGCGGCCCGGTCCTCGACCAGGCCTCCATTCCCAGGAAGCAGCCCGTGACAGCTGACTAACACCCAGGTACCTATTTACTGCTAGGTAACAGGGGGCATAGGGTGAAAGAAACTCTGCCCATTGCTTCTCGCCGGCGCCCAGGATCAAACCCGGGACCACAGGATCACAAGCCTAGTGTGCTGTCTGCTCGGCCGACCGGCTCCCTTCATCCTTCAGGTGAACCACAGGTCTGCACACTCCCGTTTCGGAACTAGAAACAGGTGGGAAACCCACCTGAGAGATGTCGTCGTTTCGACCATGCCCAAGCACACCCACTCCGAAACGACCCGAGAGAGCGCAGGAGAAGAGGCCTGCCCCGTCAGCCCTGAACCCCTTGAAACCCAAGTCAGTCAGTTTTTTAAAAGTTGTTCAATGTCAACAAATCTTTTTTTGACTAGTTGTATATAAAAGAGCTGCAATTGTTTCAAGTTTCAGTAATGCAGCCTAAATAGAAAGGGATTTTTTTTTCAACGAATATTACACATTTCAAGTGCTTATAAACGACCATACCTTTCAGATATGATCATTCTATGACACTTTTATGTCACATTAGCATATAATAAACGATCTGTAGGAAGGGATTTTCCAAACATCTTTAGTTTTCCTAATGCAAACAGTCAAAGTTCCTCCAAAAAAATTATGAAAATATATTATGTTTATTGCTATTATAAAATCAATAAATAAACTTAGGAAGCAAAGCTTGTGCCACATTTTAGAGACATACACTCTACATATAAGGTGTAAGTTTCATGTAAATTGAATAAAAAATTAAAGAGTTATAAGAATTTTATGATACTTGAAAATAAATAAGAAAATAATAAAGTCTAAGATGCTGCCATCGGTGACTGAGTTTGACATCAACTAATTTCCTCTAAAATTGGCACCCTTACAGATAAGCTTACGTGCAGTCAGGTGTATAAGTTTCATGTAAATCGTCCAATAAACAAATAAGAAAAATAAAATTTAAAAAGAGAAAACACAAAAAATCTATTTTTTTAACTTAATTTTCTTTTAATAAAACTAATTATATATTTTTCAATATATGCTATTGTGATAGCTGAGAGTCATAGACATGATTTCATTTGACACATGTGTTTGATAATCGTTTTTGACCATTTTGGAATATTTTTGACATGTAATTCAATATTTTTTTTCCTCCCTTCCCTATTTATGCTACGGTGCTGAGACTTGGACCAGGTGAAACTCTTTTCATATACAACATGTAAAAAAACGTTGATTAAAATCGAACCAGTTTTCATTTTTGGCATATTTGAATCTAACCCCCCCTCCCCCTTGGAGGAGGAGGGACCACCCAACACCACTGCAGGGCGTGGGAAACGACCCGAAAAAAACACAAATCGCGAGACCAAGCGTGAGTAAACAGAGCAAGTCTCTTCCCCCTGTAGCCCTGTCAATGGGGCGAACCGTGAAAGGGCCGACGATACAAGAATCCGACCTGTACACAGAGCGATCACTGTGCCGACCAGACGCAGACAGTTCTGAAGGCAGTAGCGGCTCCAAAACTGGCACCAGTATCCTACCCCAACAACGGAACCCCAAGCTCTGGCACAATCCCTCCGGGAGGAACCCCGGAGAACCATCAAGTTCGACATCGAACAACAGCTGGAAGAAGCCACCTGCAGATACCTCTCAACCGCAGAGTCTGCAAACAGCAAGGGACAAAAGGGCGAAGAAAACCTAGGAGAAAGGGCCCAAGCAGATTCCAAGGAGGAAGCATGCACAACTTGCCGACATGTGAGACGCGCAGTGAAAAAAACACGACACCGCTTCCCCCAGGATCGGCGCAAACGGCTTCAGCAGCTCAGACGACTCACGAACAGCAGAGACCAAGGCACCAGACCTAGGAATGGCCCCAAACACCTCTTCATCCTCCGCAAGCCAAACCGAAGAAAGCTCTAGGAGAGGAAAAAAAACGCAAGACTGAAGCCAGCAAGCCACGAGCGCGCAAGTCCTCAGTCACAAGTGTGACAGACAGGGCGGGAACCTGCACATGAAGCTGAATCGCGCCCACATCCGGCAGAAGGGCAAGAGCGATCAAGCACGCGTTCAGGTGCTCAAATTCGCCCCCCAGGTAAACCTGGACAACGCTTCACGCCACTCAAGCATGCGGGAACAACAGAAAGCACTCCAAGCATCCAACGACAACAACGGGCAGTCCTGCAAACCATGACAACTCCGGAACTTCATAACGAACCCAGTATGGAGACGAAGACCCAAACCTGAAGGGAAGACGGATCCATTATAGAGGCATATTCCAGGTCGTGCAGGAGGTAAGCCGCAATGGCTGCCCACACCTCAGTAGGCAAGACGCAGTAAGTTGAAAACCTCCAGAAGGACAGAAACGAAGGACCCCGCAGGGATACGGAACCGAACCCGGGGAGGAGCTGAACCCAAATCCAACTCGTATGCAGAGGGGGCGAAAGGAAAACCCCACTCCTTGTAACAAAAAGCCCCGCTGTGAGGGTTAGAAAACCTAGGTGGGGTCCAACGGGGCTCAAGGCCCCCAAGTCAGTTCCTCCCCAACCCCGAGAACCTCCATGTCAGGCAAGTCATCCCCCTAAGCCCCAGCCTCACAAGAAAAAGCCAGGGCGACCAAAAAGCAGGAAGAGAAGAGGCCCACTGGTCAGACCCCGGCGCTAAGGCTGGAGGAATGGACTTGAGTGCCTCCATAACCACCCAGGGAGAAGACAACTCCCAAAACTGCCCGAGTCTCAGAAACCTCTAAATCCCGCCCCGACTTTTAAGCCATCAGACGCTTGGGAACCGGAAGCAAACAGGGGGCAGAATGAACCACAGCAGGGAAAGAACGAGGGGGATGCGGACTGAACCCCAAGTCTGGGTCCCTATAAGCAAAGTGGGGCAGTCTCGGGGCATCCGGGGAAGCAACCAACAAAGCACGTTGCAGCAACCTATACCTAGCATGCAACGCCTGAGCTGCCTGCACCCGAATAATGTCATCAGTAGAATGGGTGAATTGAGTCACAAAGAAGCAACAATGCTCGCAGGACTCCAGGTCGAAAATGTCACAGACCTAACAGGCAGCATGACGGAGGCAAAAACAATGAGTGTCGCAATGAGACAAGGAGACAGAGCAACCTTCAAACTCGCACAAAGCGAGAGGTGACCCAGGGGTCGCAGCCATTAGACCCCGTGCACCCCCGCGGGGTTTCCCAGGGCCCGTAGACTGGTATCGCTAAGGGTAAGCCCAGGCAGGGTACTGCTAACCAGCGCCCAAGTCTACCAAACAAACTTCTAAAACTGAAACCCTGGGACGTGTCCACTCACAAGGGCCAAGCAGGAGGTACCACCAAACACCAGAGGTCAAGACCCTAACATAATTGGGGGAAAGGGACACACAGACAGAACCCCCCACCAGGCAGAACAAAATAAAACGAAAACCTCCAAAAGAGGGCAACGTACCCAGGAGGAACAGAGCTGGCCGCTGTTATAGGTGAAAACTACCTGCGCAGTACCCTGCGCCGCTTCCAGTGCAAAAACTACTACTTACCTCAAGGTAAAAAAGGGAGGAACCCCCCCCCCCCCACCAACACACTCGTGGCGGTCAATCACCGAGCAACAAAAGACCAAAAGAGGTTGGTCATCACCAAGAGATCCCAAGTTCTTTCCCAAGAGGCAGACAAGAGGAGCTCCAGCATATTTAAAAAATCTTAAGTATTGTAGTACAGGATGATGATAGTGAGTGGTGTCCCAGAGAACATAAAGGTTTAGTGCTTTTGAAAAATAGGTGAGATAACAGGAATGTGCCAAGGGAAGTGAAAAATTGGATGAGAAAAAGTTGCCCTTGTGTTTCCTGTGCAGAGAAGAACATTCAAGATGGCCGCCGGCCAGAGGAAATACAAACAGAGCTTGATTTTGCTGGATTCAGTGAAGAAAGCATTGATATAGATAATCTATACAACACGTTGGTAAAATTAGATACTATAGAGAGGTAGACCCCAAGGTAACTTGTGGAAGATAACCCCAAGCCCCAAGGGCAGTACTTACAGGGGCACTCAGGAAAGGGGAACCCTAAGCACATGCAACCTGAGTACCTGTGAATATTACTCCCAGCTCACACGCCACTGTTAGAGCAGTACTGGACACAAGGCACAGCACAACACAGATAATCTGGAGCTGGAGCCACACGACCAAGCCAAAATCACATCAGCCAAGAACTGGTGGGTAGATCGCTGCGTGGTGGGTCTGAGGCTGCGCAAACATGCGGCGTCTCACGTATGACGTCATGCACGTTTACTCATTTTCAATTGGGGAGTTCTGTCCACTCGTTTGTCTATTTTAGTCATTTTATCCAGAATAGGGGTTTGTTTTGAGGCGTTTACCTTTGTGGGTGCTTGGCCTGGTCGATGGTAGATATAGAATGCTCCAAATCCCATGTCCAATTATATAGGCCATTTCTCCTCGTGCCTCTCTGAGGGGGGCCAGATTCTGGCTCGTGGTCCCCGGTAGGCCTAGAAACTCCATTCACACTGACTGATGCCAAAGTCTAATGATATACATATCAGCCTGGATAGCTCCAGCTATCTTCTATATTTCTATATAGATACCTTTATAGCTATCTATATATTTTCTGGGGGGAGCCCCTTTGGCTCCACCCAGAAAATAGTGTTAGAATGTAATGAAATCCAAATATCTGAGTGTGGTCTTGTGGCTCCCTGAAGCTACTCTCACTGGTGGTGTTCAATCTGGCCTACTGGGGACCTAGAACTAAAACCCAACTGCTTGGGTGAGGCACAGAGAGTAGTAGCATTTATATATTCATATTTTATTTCTGCATATCCATCTTGAGGTTATCGTCAAATGATTTCGGGGCTTAGCGTCCCCGCGGCCAGGTCCTCGACCAGGCCTCCTTTTTGTTACACCCGCAGAAAGCAACCCGTACCAGCTGTCTAACTCCCAGGTACCTATTTACTGCTAGGTAACAGGGGCATCAGGAAGAAAGAAAGATTTTGCCGATTTCCTTGCACCTCCACCGGGGATCGAACCCGGAACCTCAGGACTACGAATCCGAAGCGCTGTCCACCCAGCTGTCAGGCATCAGGCGTCCATGTGTATATTTATGCCACCATCTGACCCAGAAAGTCAATGAGACAAAATAAACTACAGGTGGCTATAGAAAGATCATAGCCTCATGAACCACCAGAAGAACTCTTCGATGATTGATAATGATTAAGCCACCCAAAAGGTGACACGGGCATGAATAGCCCGTAAGAAGAACTTCAACAATGTAAACAAATTATCAAAAAGTTTCAAAACAAGCGACAGCTCACTTGTTCCACCACCCCCCATTCGTCAGGGAAGAGGGGTTGGTAGCTCACGGTCAGCCAGTGACTCGACCCTCAGTTGTATGGTAGCTGTGAGAAAACTACCCCGACGACCAAGAGGGGTGTAGGGGAGCTTCCAGGGATTGGAAATTTCAACCAGAAATTGGTTTTTCATTACATTCAATGCTGGTTTTCTACGGTGAGCCCCTTGTGGTTCCCTGATGGTATCTATTTACAGAGAAGGAAACAGGGTACTTACCAGAGAGGAGAAAGCACCTCAGGATCAGGACGGACAGGAGACACACCAGGCCACGAGACAAGACCCAAATCCACACAGGGGCACTCGCGCCTGGGCACACTGACACTATACCAGGCCGCTAAAACCCTAACTTCCAAAACCCACGTCCCTGAATATCCGCCCAGGATATGTTAGCAAACATAGTCAGGAGTGGCCTATTTTCATAGATCATGGGGACGAAGGTAGACTATAGGCTAGCTGGAGTCAATAACACTGCAGATGACCTGAAAAGTACGAGCCTAGGAACAGGGGTCTAATGCGACCAGAGCGACCCACAAAGCATTCACTGAGGCAGAATCAGTGTCACGAAGGTAGGGATGGAGAGCTACCACCAGACAACAGATGATGCATCCTCGGCTGAACCAACCAAGCATCAATCACCAAGTGACTCCTCGAAAAGCCAACCCAGAAAAGGAGGAGCAGGCTGCAGACTAAAACCCCACCAGGGCCAAAAGAACAAAAACCTTGCTCCAGGA
This sequence comes from Procambarus clarkii, assembly GCF_040958095.1. Taxonomy (NCBI): domain Eukaryota; kingdom Metazoa; phylum Arthropoda; class Malacostraca; order Decapoda; family Cambaridae; genus Procambarus; species Procambarus clarkii. Next base: position 22,371,886 of record NC_091157.1, on the reverse strand, counting down.
ATACAGGATGAAGCTCCCAATCCCTACCATTGGAGGCAAGGGAAATCTAAAATGAAGCCTCGAAGAAACAGTTCTGGACCAATGGGGACACCGTGAAGCGAGGAAAAGAAAGGAAAGAACACGGTCCAAAGACCAAGCAGGGTCAGACTGTACATGAGCAAGACAGAGGTGAAGCAAGGCGTGACACAGCCTGTAAAATAGGGCAGAGGAAGTATCAACATCGAATGCAAGTTGCAGCAGCTCTATCAGCGCCAAACAATACAAGGCGACAATATTCAACACAAGATGCTGATCAAGAAAGAACCAGGAAAGAATAGAGAGCACCACCTACTCCAAAATCTAAGAACGATGTAAGGAATGGAAATGGTGAAGAGCGCCAAGAAACCTCATATTTCCCCCTCGAGTTAGCACACAGTTGGGACACCAACATGGCCACCTGATCACCATATAAATAATGATAAACCGTTGTCAGACATACTAGATGTATAGAGCAATTCAATGTCTTTCTTTATTATGCACCCCATACCCATCCCCTGGGCGGTGGTGTAAAGGGTTACAGAACAGAGAAGGTAAAACCGGCAAAATAAGTCACTAGGCCTTCCCTTAAAGGCAGAGACATGGAAAACACCAAGCAAACAGCACCTGACACCAAGGCCAAGGCTGGGCTGGCCACCAAGGAGCCTGAAGGAGCCAGTTTGAGAACTAAGGGAAAACCCCAGAAAGAGGTAGGCCTCGTGCCCCATAACAAAGCCCAACCAATCCTTGAACCTCGGCTGTATCGGGAATTGCCAATAAGCCTCCAAGAGATCCAGAGAAATCATCCAAGAGCCTGCCTCGAAAATGAGAGACCTGGAATAGGGTGGTCGTCTAAAAGGAGGGGCAAGGAATGAACAGATTCAACACAAAGATTGAAGATCTTTGAATCTTTGATTCAAAGAATGAAGATCAACCAAAAATCCGGAGAACCAGTTTCGGGACCGGAAAATGCAGGAACCCTTCAGTGGATTTCCTTTGAGGAAATGGTGGTCTCAAAGGAAGAAGAAGCTGGCCAGAAAGTCCCTCAAGCGTTAGGGGAATAGCTGACTCAACTGCTTCCGCACCCTCGTCGTAAGAGCTAACCGCAGGAGCCGACCAAAACACAAATTCTGACCTATACCCTTCCCTAAACCCGAAACGCTTAGATGGTTTAGGGTTGGAAGCAGAGTGGGGAGGATCAGAAGGGCGAATCATGCCCACCAGGGAAGGAAGAGGTGTGGATGGAACCTATGTTGAGGTTGACCAACACCTCCAGTTCCAGATCCCTAAACACCAACCTGGAGCATCCAATCAGGCACACAACTTAGACTGCCATAATCTGGCAAACCTTACACATAAAGCAGTCCCTGCCTGAAAAAACAGAACCTCAGCACATCAGGAGGATTAAAAAAGAGTAGTCACACGAGAAAAACAAACCCCACAAGAGTCAGTGTTGAAGGTGACACTGACCCAATTGGCAATAGGCAGAGGTAAGAGGAATGAACATCTCCACATGGCAAGGACAATGTACAACCCTCAAACTTTCATGGAGGAAGAGCAAGTTTGGGGAGATATCCGTAGGGACCATCGAACCTGCAGGGAATTGCCAGTGCCTGAAGAAATTGATCAAATGGGACACAGGCACATAGGCACTGGCCTAAAAGAATACGCTGCCGAATCTATATCAACAGAGTACCAACACTAATAGGATGGCATCCATATCATAATATGTAGGAGCGAACTAAAGGATAGAATCAGTGTTAAGAAGGCCAACACAGCCTGGCTACGATGGTTGAGAAGGCTGAGCTCTACGGGTCAACTAAGTACATGAATACCCAGTGCACCCCAAGCCAGAAAATGCAGCACCCTACCCGAGTAAAGACATGAAATCCAAGGAACCTTACTTGCCCCGGGTGAGCATCACAAGCGAGAAGTGCCTCTAAAGGAGCGACCCCAGAAAAAACTGAGAACGATGAGAACACCACAGGGGAAGAGAACCCTTTAGTGCAAGGGCAGCACTAGGAAGCACGCGGATAAGAAAGCCCTGTGCACATACAGCTCCAAGCTTTCTTAAGTTCAGGTTCACACTACACTGAACAGGGTAAAGAAAAACCAACATTGGTAAGAAACCACCACTTGGCAGAAGCAGGTGACAAGAACCCAAGCAGAGAGAAGCAACCCAATACACAACACAAATCAGCATAGAACCAAGGGCTGTGTCACTAGCTGAACACACGCTACCTCCCCCTCATCAAATAGGTAGAGTTGGGGATAAATGAGCTGACGCTTCTTTTGAAACTTTTCCATCATTTGTTTACATTATCAAGGAGTTCTCCTGATGGTTCTTGAGACTACAGTCTCTTCTATAGTCAGCTGTGGCTTGTTTTCTCTCACTGACTTTCTGGGTACCTTCCACTGTGGTGGCATAAATAAACAGATAAATATACAAATGTCACTGCAGCTGATGCAATTCAGCAGATGGTTCACTAATAACCAAAGAGCCAAAGTTCAATCCCCGCAAGCACAACTAGGTGAGTACTAAGTAAGGCATGTCAAACATGTGGCCTGTACAAAGGATCTTGTAATTTGGTCATTTAACGGCCAAATTTGAAGTTTGTATTATTTAAACTATCACCTTTAAATAGATTTCAAAACCACAAAAACACGAATGCAGCTGTGAGGCAAGCGAGTTAGGACTTCTAAAAATAAACATGACGTAAATCGCTTAGCTGGCCTAATTTTTTAAATTTTTAACTGATGATTTTATTATTAACTAGCAGTACCCGGCCACGCGTTGCTGTGGCTCAGAAACGCATGTGCGTTGCTGAGCCACAGCAACCATCCCAGTCCTCCCCACCATTCCCCGCTCACCCGTCTCCTCGGCCTCCCAACAATTCCCCACTCTATCGTCCCTTCGACCTCCCCACCATTCCCATCTCCCCACCATCTGCATCACCCTCTGCACCAACATCTCCACCCCCATCTACACCACCATCTACACCACCATCTTCACCACCATCTTCACCACCATCTTCACAGCCCTACTTCCAGTATTCCTAAATTTTAAAACCATTTCCCTTCCCCCTATCATTGATGGCTCTTAATTTAAGTCTTCTGGACAGAGACTCCTCGCACAATATTACTGCTCCATAACTATATACACATATATATATATATATATATATATATATATATATATATATATATATATATATATATATATATATGTATATATATATATATATATATATATATATATATATATATATATATATATATATATATATATATATATATATATATACATATATATATATATATATATATATATATATATATATATATATATATATATATACATATATATATATATATATATATATATATATATATATATACATATATATATATATATATATATATATATATATATATATATATATATATATATACATATATATACATATATATATATATATATATATATATATATATCTATATATATATATATATATATATATATATATATATGTATATATATATATATATACATATATATACATATATATATATATATATATGTATATATATATATATATATATATATATATATATATATATATATATATATATATATATATATATACATATATATATATATATATATATATATATATATATATATATATATACATATATATATATATATATATATATATATATATATATATATATATATATATATACATACATACATATACATATATATATATATATATATATATATATATATATATATATATATAAATATATATATATATATATATATGTATATATATATATATATATATATATATATATATACATATATACATATATATATATATATATAAATATATATATATATATATATATATATATATATATATATATATATATATATATATATATATATATATATATATATATATATATATATATATGTCGTACCTAGTAGCCAGAACGCACTTCTCAGCCTACTATGCAAGGCCCGATTTGCCTAATAAGCCAAGTTTTCATGAATTAATTGTTTTTCGACTACCTAACCTAACCTAACCTAACATTTTTGGCTACCTAACCTAACCTAACCTATAAAGATAGGTTAGGTTAGGTTAGGTAGGGTTGGTTAGGTTTGGTCATATATCTACGTCAATTTTAACTCCAATAAAAAAAATGACCTCATACGTAATGAAATGGGTAGCTTTATCATTTCATAAGAAAAAAATTAGACAAAATATATTAATTCAGGAAAACCTGGCTTATTAGGCAAATCGGGCCTTGCATAGTAGTCCGAGATGTGCGTTCTGGCTACTAGGTACGACATATATATATATATATATATATATATATATATATATATATATATATATATATATATATATATATATATAAATTCGTTGAAATTTTCACACAACGTTCAATTAGCATCTGAGCACGTTTTTATATATAAGCTATATAGATGTCTCGTCTGTGATGGGAAAAAACATGCTTTTTTGGGAAAAAAACTGTGTTTTTCATGTGAGGGGGAAATCTTTGAAACCTCTTTACCGACTGCTTTGAAATTTTGACACAATGTTGCATTCGAATAGGCGAATGTTTTTATATACCTACTATATACATGCCTCAGATTTGACAGGAAAAAAACATGTTTCTTTTTTTTTTAAACAGCGCCATCTGTAAAATTAAAGAAAAAACACGCTGTAATCTCCGAAATTTCTTCACCGATTGCTTTCAAATTTTGACACAATCATCCTTTCGAATACACGTGTGTTTTTATACACCAACTATATAGATGCCACACCTGTGACAGGTAAAAACATGTTTTTCTTAAACAGCATCATCTGTTGCATGTAGGAGCATCATTCGCAATACTAAATATGTTACAATTCCATTTCAATGTTTCCAATTGCATTGATAAATTTTATTTTTTATAGATTTTGATTTATTTTATTTTTTATTTAATTATTTTGTGACATTGTGTTGGAATTCAGCTGTGTTGTTTACCATACCGTTCATTTTGTAAGTATAAGTATAGATACCACACCTGTAAGGTAAAACTATCCTTTTCTTGAAAAGCAGCACCTTCTGTTGCATGTAAGAGCAACACACATGCTATACTAAATACGTTTCAATTTCTTTTCAATGTTTCTGATTGCACAGATAAATTGGATTTTCATAGGTTTTGATTTATTTCCATTTTGATTTAATTATTTTGTTTGAATTATGTTGGAATTGAGCTGTGTTGTTTACCATACCGTTCATTTCGCGAGTATAGGTTATTTTAGGTTGCTAGCCACTCCACCTTCCCCCTCTTCCTTCCCATCATGCCCCACACCCCAGTCCCTTTGTCCTCCTCACCATTCTCCTTTCCTACCTTCCCCTTGCCCCCACCATCCCAAACTCCCCCGTCCTCTCATCCTTCCCCACCGGTACCCCCTCCCTTGTCCCCTCGTCCTCCCAACCATCTCTCACTTCTGTCCCCTCATCATCCCCACCATTCCCCACTCCCTCGTCCGAAACCTTCCCAAATGGTCTGATGTTCCCATCAGAGAATTGGGAACATCAAGTGATCTGATGTTCCCATCACTGAAATATAAGAAAACAGTTAAAAAATGAAATGAAAATGTGAAAAAGAATAAAAATAAACTATACTCACGAAATGAACTGTATGGTAAACAACACAGCTCAATTCCAATGCAATTCATACAAAATAATTAAATCAAATGAAAATAAATCAAAGTGTATGAAAATTCCATTTATCAATGCAATTGGAAACATTGAAGTGGAATTTGTGACATTCAGTATAGCGTGCATTTTGCTATTATGTGCAACAGATGGCGCTGTTTTTCAAAACTCATGTTTTTACCTGTCACAGGGGTGGCATCTATATAGGTATTTAAAACCACGCTTCTATTCGAACGCAACGTTGTGTCAAAATTTCAAAGCAATCGATGAAGAACTGTCAAAGATTACAGTGTGTGTTGCTCTTACATCCAACAGATGGCGCTGTTTAAAAAAAAATATTTTTTTTTTCCTGTCACAGGTGAGATATGTATATAGTAGATATATAAACAGACGTGCTTATTCGAATGCAACGTTGTGTCAAAATTTCAAAGCAATCGGTAAAGAGTTTTTCGAAGATTTTCCTCACATGAAAACAGAGGAAAAACACAGTTTTTTTCAGAAAAAGCATGTTTTTTACCGTTACAGACATGACATCTATATAGTATGTATATAAAAACCTGACCGGATGCGAATGGAAAGTTGTGTGAAAATTTCAAAGCAATCGGTGAAGAACTTTCGGATATTAGCGATTTTGAACAAACGAACATTTCCATTTTTATTTATATAGATTTTTTTGGGTCAGATTCCACATCATCTTTAAAATGGTTAGTGCTCATCCAGCTAAAAGAAAAAGAAAACTGAATGAAGAAGGGGAAGTTTTTCAAGAAAAAATGGGAATTACAGTATTTTTTACAACAGTGAATGGAAAGATACATTGTTTAATTTACAACTGCAGTATTGCCACAGCAAAAAGAGTACAACTTGAAAAGACATTATGAAACGAATCATCGATCTTACGATAAATATGAAGGCCCAATGCGTGTCCCAAGACTCAAGGAATTGAAGGCTAACTTGAGACAGCAACACACATGTTTTACGAAAATCTAGAAAGAAATGTCGCCTCCATTACTGCCAGCTATGAACTCGGCCGAATGATCGCTATGTGTGAGAAATCTTACAAAGAAGGAGATTTCGTAAAGCATTACCTTGTAAAAACGGCTCAAATTGTGTGTTCAGAGAAAGCACACTAATTCAAAGATATTTTTTTAACCAGGAACACTGTTGCTGAACAGATTGAAGAAAAGTCAGGTGATGTGAACCCAACAGTTGAAGGCTGCATCAAGATTTGAACATTTTTCTATTGCTATTGATGAGGACCATTGACATCACTGGAATAGCACAGCTTGCAGTCTTCATCAGGGCTGTGAATTTAATATTTATGAAGAACGGCTTAACTGATTCCTCGTGCATGACACTGCAACCAGCCAGGACATCTTTGAGAAAGTCGGGTAGGTTCTGAATGACTATGGTTTGGATTCGAGGAAACTTGCATGCTTATCTACCGACGGTGCTGTGAATATGGTTGGCAGACATAATGGTGTTGCTGCCAAGTTATGAACAAAACTAGAAAACTTGCATCCAGTTTCATCATTTGCATATTTTCACTATTATTCATCAGCAAGATTTGTGTTCAAAGATTTTAAAATTGGATCATGTGCTTAGTTTGGTTACAAAGACAGTGAACTATATCGGAGGTCGTGCTCTCGACACCGCCAATTCAGTCAGTTGTTGGAAGATATGGATTATCAGTTTACCGATGTTTTATTCTACACATAAGTCCGCTGGTTTTTATATCACAAAGTGCTGAAAAAGTTTGTATTTGTTGAGACGAGAAATAATGATATTTTTGCAGATGAAAGGTCAAAACACAAGAGGAAATAGGAGAAGAATGTTGGCTCCAGGATCTGGGTTTTGCTGTGGACATTCCTGCACAATTAACTGATCTTAATTGAATTACAAGATAAAAGAAACTTATCACTCAGTTGTACGGTGACATCAAGTTATTACAAAACTAAGCTTATGGAAGTCACAGTTGTCAAATAAAATTGTAGTTAATTTTCCCAAGTGCGAAGAGCTGAAATACACTGCCAATACTGAGTCTGTTTTGCTCTGAGTGTCTGGTGAATAATTCCAGGCATCTGGAATTGTTGTCTAAGGAATTTCAGTTAAGATTTTGTGATGTCTCATCTTCTGAACACCACTTTGCATTATTCTCAACACCAATCACCTTTGATGTTGCCAAGGCAGAAGAAAGCCTGCAGATAGAACTGTAGTCAGATTCTACACTCAGAGCAAAGTACTGTATCTTGAAGTGGGGATACCTGATTTCTTTTCATCCCTTCCTGAAAAGTTTAAAAACTTCATAAAGTTTGCCACAAATATTATGGCAATGTTCAGTTCTACCTACATGTGTGGGACAGTTATTTTCCTTCAAGAAATCAACAAACTTCTCAGAGAAAAAGGCTGACTGATCAACACTTGTTATTTCTGATCAAAGTGGGAACTACACAGACATTTTAGCCAAACATAGCAAAATTGGCATTAAAAAAGAGCTGTCAAGCCTCAGGACAAAACACTAAAAATGATTAAAAAGTCGTAAATAAATGTACATTTTCAATTGTTATAATTTTTGTACAATGTATTTGTTGCTGTTGTATAGAAGTTTATCTTACCATATAAAATTTGTTTTCTTCTTTTGTTAAATTACTTCATTACTTTGCATTTATGAATCAGGATTGCCTCTAAACCCTTTGTATGCACATTGTATGTTTCTAAGTTTAAGTAATTCAAATATTCTGCAATAATTTTTATTTGACTTCAATTAGTTGTGTGAGGCCCTCATGACAACACAAATGTGACCCATATGGCCCTCAGGGGACCCTCAGTTTGACATACAGCTGTAAGTGATTATAGCTTCAGGGAGCCACATGGGCATTCCCACCCCACCCCCCTGCCTAGAAAACTGATTTACAAAAGGGAACCCAAATCAAAAGTACATGAAAGGATGACTAGTCATCGCGAGAAGGTTGTGATGTTTCATCTTCATCTGTGGTCCAGAAATGCTGGCCAGTCATCTACATGAGGTTATTGTCACTCCATTCCTTGAGTGCATTATAGGAACTATGGCATGTTGTGGCTGAGCACTGGCAATGTCCTCCATGAAGTCGACAAAAGAGCGCTGTCTCCCTTGCCTTATCAGGTACTCTCCCAGCAAGTTGGTTGCCTGCAACAGGAGAAATGAGGGTTTTGATATTATAACAATAATATCTAAAATGCCAACAAGGGATGCTTTCATAAACATATCCGAAGTCCCTATGCTAAGCACATCTCGCAGTACAAACTCTATTACCCTCCCTCTCCCCCATCTCCTCCCTCTCCCCGATCTTCACCCTCTATCCCTCCCTCTCCCTCCTCCTCCCTCCCTCCCTCCCATCTCCCCCTCCCTTCCTCCTTCTCTTCCCCTAACGCCTCCTCCCCCTCCATCATTCCCCCTTCTCCCCCCACCCCTTCTTCCCCTGCCTGAACATGCCATATTAATTATATTATAAACAGCTGAAAATCTTTTCAAAACACACTGTGGTAAACAAAACCACAATTTAAGCCATTACAGGATTCACTGACACACAATAGACATCGATCCTTCCTAAAGATTGGCATGGGGTCAACCCTGACCCCAAATCCCTTTGACACATTGATGACCTGACTGTGAAATCTTATTGACGACAGATTACAGTGCACTGTATATTAAGATGCTTACTTTTATACAAGGTTAATATAATTATACTAACAGTACTATCTTCACTTTAATTTGTTGGTAATTTATCATAATTTATCATAATATTTATCAAAAAGGACTTCAGATCTTGTAACCTTTAGTAAAACTAACTTAGTTGCCATGATTTTTATTATATTTTTCATTAACAAAGTTATTATGCCAATAAAACAATATTTTCATTACTTAATACTGATTAGAAATGCTGGTTCTCACCTGAGTGCATCCATAGTTGGACAGCCTGCGACCTGTTGCTTGCCCCACACCAGGCACTTCTGTCACCCGTTTCCCCCCCATCGGCTCCGAAACAAAATTATGGTATTTTTGGGAAGTTGTCGACATCCTGTGGAATCAGTCATGCGATAAATACCTATCCTTTGAACTACTGCTAGAGATAGTTTTCCAATCACCTGGACTGTATGGGTCTCGAACCTAGAGATAGTTATTTCATCTTTGAAATTTAAATTGGCTTTCTTCTCACAGGTGATTTGTTCAGTAAATACATTAATTAGGAGTTAAAAACACAAGATGATCAATAAGGGAAATTCATATATTAAAAACAGCTCAAAATCAAATTGCTTAGATTAGGAGGATAAATGGGTAAATGCATTTCAGGCAGTGATCAACCAGACCTACTGAGCTACAGTTCCAATACTATATACTGTATATAGTGAATAAAACTAGAGTACTGTACTACATTTTGGCAGTGACAGTATGTATGGGATCTGAAAAAACTAAATTGAAATATGAAAACATGTTTCAGACAATAGGTAACGTAAAATACATTGCTTCTATGTTAGAATACTTTAAAAAGTACTAGTAATAGAAGTAGAGCTAATAATTCCATTGATTTATCTGTTCAACCTTTGCTCTGATTGTAACTGAAATGCCTAATGACCGGTTATGTCTAGGAATGCCAATGCAGAAATGCCATCTAATTCCTGTGTAATTATTGTAATTATGTATGTAATTCCAAATTATCCAACTAATAATTAATTAATTAATTATGAATTCCTAATTGCTAAGATGTAGTAAAAAATATGTAATGTAAATTTATTGTCCATCATGTTAAGATGATCTACCATTTAAGTTATTTCTTATGATGATTGGTAGTATTTGACAGTTTATGTGTACAGTATATGCTCCCCGGCCAAGATTTGAACCCAGACCAAAGTGCTCACGAAACTCCAGGTGAGTGTCTTACCACTTCGCCACGGGGACTGATAAATAATAATTTATCTAGGTAAAAGAACATGCATTCAGAATGAGTTACAAGCAGAATGTGTGATTAATAGATAGAGCTAGAATATACTATGCCTAAGGCCACTAATTCGCACAGCGTTTCATGCTAGATGTGGAAAAAATGTTAAAAGCTAAGATAAAACTAATTTAGATCAAAAGCATTAATTGAACTGTAGTAGAAAAAAAGAATGACAATAATTATATATTGATTGGAACAGCAGAAATTGCAAAAAGAACAGCAGATAATAATACTTCTAACTAAACAGACACTAAAGAAAATAAAAAAAAAATTAAGTTAAAATATGACAGGTATCAGTAGTTTTACAAGTTAGTCATTAATCATTAATGTTTGATGATAGCAACACTTAGGTTTCATAAATACACAAGTGTGGGTTTTTATCCTCTGTTATTATGTCTGTGAGAAGACATTACCATTACTTACAAGACATAGGTCGACATTTAGGAGGCAAGGAAGGTTACATGGAGTTTATTAGGTAGTACTTAGTTTTACTCAAACTGGTTGTGAGGGGCAGTATTTGATGAGATTGGGAAGGTTGCTCCGCATTTTGGAACCCTTACTTTGCAAAGTATATCTAATTTAATTAAGTCCCACTCTTGGAATATCAAACAGATATTTGTTTCTAGTGTGGTGCCCATGGATTCTGTTACTACTCTCTAGGAAGCGTTTAAAAGGTCATGATTAACATTATAGTTCAGAGTTTTATGTATAGAGATAACACTTAAGAGTGTGCGTGTGACTTGATATCTAACACATTCAAAGATTTAAGTAATAGAGTAAGTAAAAACAAAGAGGAATACAAAATACTATTTCTCCTATGCAAAATCTAAAACAAAAATTACATCTAGAATTGATGTGGGAAAAATTTCCCGCATTTTACTTAAATTATATTCAATTAAATTTACACTAGGGAAACTTATTTTCTGTTGATATAAAAACTTTAACAAAACTAAATTTACTACGAAGAGAACCATTATAATTAATACAGTATCCCCATTCTCTGTGGAGGAAAACGCGATTCAGCTTCACAATACATATAGAATGTATTTAAGCTTGTATTTAAATTCTTCAAGCATACAGTCCAAACACTGAATTATGCTTTATTGAATGTTGTCTGTCGTCTGACGCGGTTGAGAGCACGCTACGCTCCTCACTCTAAGCTGTATTTCACTCTAAGCTGTAGTTCTTCCCTTAAACTACCGCCAGATGATGTAGACCACCACCCACAGGCAGCTAAGTACAAGGAGTCCAAGCATGTTATAGCAAAACCAAAATAACCAACCAAAATCAACTAATTCCATCTCAAACAAATTTCAAAACAATCCTCTACGCCTGTGAGTATCAGTACATGCTGCCCGCAACCGCGCTGCCTGACGCAAGTTCTTCACAACATATACTCCCAGTCCATTCTAACCAATCATGTCTCCTAAAAATGTGACTGCGCAGGGAAATAAGGGCATCAAACCCCTTAACAAGGCATCCATCCCGACCAACTCTAACAACCTTCGTGTTTCTCCGTCCGGAAGCTCTGGGGTCCGTGGCGGCGGTGCTGCCCTCCCTTCCTCCCCATTGAGCCAGGGAGCGGTGTCCTCTCAATCCTCTCTTATTAACACGCTAACATCCCAGTTTACGCAATTCAAGCAAGCTTCTGGTCCCTCACCGGATTTCCCTAACTGGACCGAGAATCAGAGATTCAAAAGTTGTGCCTAGTCCTCGAGTCTCAAAATGCTATCATCTTGAGTCTTCAAAATGAGAATCTAGCGAACCGCGCGATTCTCCATCATCAACAACAAGAAATAACCCTCCTCTGCGAGGATATTAGAAACTTTAAGGCTAGCCAAGACCAACTCCAGCATGACTTGAATGATCTCCGTGAGGAAAACAATCTTCTGAAGCTGATGAAGCCATAAAAAACAGGAGGAAGCTCTCAGTAAAATGACTGCATGTATCAGTACATTATCCGGCCAACGTTCCGTCTCCCAAGAAGAACAAGACCAACAAAAGCTGCTAGACTCTGTTATTGTGTCGTCCCAAGATATACCTGTGGAACGTGAAGGTGAAAAGTGTGTCGAAATAGCTCAGGCTCTCCTACAAAACGAATTGCAGGTCATTTTAAACAAAACTGACATTATTGCTGCCTACAGAGTAGGCAAAAAGATTCCATCAGGTCAAAACCAGCAGAAAATTCGCCTGAAGCTGACTTCTCAGTTCATGAAATCCCATCTTGTCCGGACAGCTGCATCCCTACGGAAGGGATTATACATCAACGAGTGCTTGACTAGGAACAGACAGCAACTCCTCTACCGCCTGCGTCAAATCCGTCAACAAAACCCAGATGCGATTCATCAGTGCTTCGTTAGAGATGGATTGATAAAGGTGAGAAAGACCGCAGAGGGCAAAATGTTTACAATTGCTAATGAAGAGAACCTCAATACTTTCCTCTCCCAATGTGGTTTGTCTCACCATATTATCACTCTCAATGAAATAACTTAATTAACCCCCTTGTCAACTAGTGGGCTAGGTATCCTAAGTCTCCTTGTTTCATTTTTTGACTTAATTTTTAACTTACTCTTCACTAGTCATTTACTGAACTTAATTAATTGAGTGCATTAATATTTCTTCAGGTCTTATTAATTACACAGTCATAACTGAACTATTATAGTTAATAATCATCAGCTAAATTTGCCTATGTTTATTATTCAACTTTTTCTTTGATTTCATATATTTTGTTAGTGCCTTGATTGAAACTATTGACAACAAATTCTCTTTTATTATACTTACTGAAACATGGTTGAAAGAGGATACTACTCAACTCTTTAACATGCCTAACTACTCGGCAATTCACAACTGTCGTCAACTTCAGAGAAGTGGTGGCACTGCTCTTTACTACCACCAAGAACTAACATGCTTAAAAGAAATTAGAACTAGAGACTGCTATGGGGAGTATATCTTCGCCAGCTTCAGAGTCAAGGGTGCCGAGTCTGTCCTGTCTGTGGGTGCAGTCCATAGAATTCCTAACACTGAATGTGTCCGAATTCAACTCAAACCTTAGAAATCTAATACTTGATAACAAACTGGACAAAAACCATCTAATTATCGCAGGGGACTTTAATATTGACCTCTGCGAGCCTGAACACCCTACTGCTGTTAGCTTCCTCAACTGTATGAATTCCTGCTTCCTCATACCCTTAATCACTAGACCTACTAGAATCACTGATAGCACTGCCACGACTCTAGATCACATCTGGACAAACATAACTTCTCTGCTTACTTCAGGTATAATCACCGATAGCACTACAGACCATTACCCCACATTTCTCTTAACTAACATAGTAAACCACCTCTAGAGTCAAGAGAGTTAAGTTTTAGACTGCACAATGAAACTGCTATAGACAATTTTATAACTGCTGCTGATAATGTCAACTGGGAGTCCGAGTTAGGTAACATAGGGGACATCAACCTAGCAGTGCAATCTTTTCTTCAAAAAACTCTTAGCCTTTATAACACCCACTGTCTTATGCTTACAAAACAAGTCACAACCAAAAGGCTTAACAATCCCTGGCTTACAAAGGGAATACTTAAATCCAATAATAAAAAACATGACCTTGAGAAGAAGTATAGGTTAGGAATTGTCTCCAAAGAATTCTTAAAGAATTACTCATTATTGCTATCTAAGATAATTAGACGAGCCAAAATTAATACTACGAAGATAAATTTACCCAAATAAAGAGCAACATTAAAAAACTTTGAGCACAATTTCACAAATATTGGGATCAAAGAAGACTTTAAATAACAAACCAACACTCCTGTCCAATAACGATGGTCAGCTTTCAGCCTCTGATTCTGCTATTGAGTTCAATAGGTTCTTCTCTTCCATTGGGTCATCCCTTGCAAATGATATTCCATCTTCCAGTATTGACGTTAAGGACTATCTTACAGGTAACTATCCACAGTCTCTGTACCTAAAGCCTATTAATTCCACTGACGTCAATGAGATAATCCTTTCCCTTAAAACCAAGTCTAGTGCCCTTGAGGAGATACCAACTTTAATTACAAAAAAGCCTCCAGATCTTTAGCCCCTGCTATTGCATTGCTCTTCAACAAGTCACTTGAACTCCAAACCTTTCCAGATATTCTAAAAAAAAGCGAGAGTAACGCCTGTCCACAAATGTGGTGATCTCACAGATGTTAACAACTACAGACCTATATTAATCCTGCCAAACTTGTCAAAAATTTTGAAAAACTAATCTATAAGCAGCTTTACTCGTATCTAGCCAAACACAATATACTTAGCCCTTGCCAATATGGCTTCAGACCCAAAAAAGCACTAACGATGCACTTATTAGTATGCTTAACTCGATTCATACAGCTCTTGATAAAAATGAGTTCCCTGTTGGGTTATTTGTGGACCTGCGTAAAGCTTTTGACACTGTCAACCACCAAAACCTTCTTCTTAAATTACATCATTATGGAGTCAGAGGACACTCCCTGCAATACCTCAAATCCTACTTTACTGACAGGCTCCAGTATGTTTCTGTGAATAATTCAATATCTCCCACCCTACCCATCAACATTGGTGTCCCCGAGCTTTGCGCCACCGCCGCCAGGAGCGCTGCCATCGCACCAGTTTGTAAACACACCTCACATGTGCTTCTTCACACGTCTCATCACCGTTTTTCATTTGGCCACTGTTATATTGCAAATCCTGCAGCCCTGAGTTAAGTAATTATGAGCTAAGATATCGTGTGCTATGATTTAATGAGGTTTAACGTAAATATATCCATAATATCCTGTGAATTAACCATTCAGTGACTTGTTAAATATTGGAGCTGGTTCAGTACTCCATTCCCACAGTTTCTCTGAGTCATTTCAATATTTCCTGCATTGATTCCATTATCATTAATTGTTACTAGTGTCATTAGTGAATTCAGAGGTGAGAGAAGTAAGAAAATAACCGCTGCATTACGTAGGAATGCGGAAGAATTTCTGATGGAGGAGAAGACAATTGCACAGCGCGATCTGCAGCGCAGCGTACGGAGCGCCGCGGGGGGACTATATAAGAGAGGAAGAGACATGCGTTCTATCTTGCTCCAGCCTCGCTCAGCTCCACAAGTCAAAGGAAAAAATTTTTTCCACAAACGCTACAAACACGCTTCGCTTGGCAAGAAAAAGGAATAACATAGGACTCTTGTGTTCTTGGGACTTCTAGAAGCTATGGAAACTACGATTGCTACCTCGATCGCAGCCCCCACCCTGGTTGAGTTTAAACTCCGGGGGCCCTTCAACCTCACATTCTGAAAACCTAGTGTCGGTCTACAGTACTCACTTTCACCAAGGTAAAGTGATATCTTATGTTCTAAATGTAAAGCTAGATTCCTCCCAAGTGTCGGCGTGTGCCCAGCGCTGTTCCCCACGCGGCCTGTAGACGTTCCAGCTAGGTCATGCCTAGGCAGGGCATTCTAGGCTGCCCCAGCACTATTGTACGACGATTAATACGGAATTCTTATATAGCCTTGCCCTAGCCGCTAGCTTGACAGATTTATAGTCTGCCGGTTAAGCCGGGAATTTTATATTTATTCAGTATCATCGATGCTATTTTGCCGGAATTTTGTCCGCCGGTTAAGCCCGGATCCTTTTATGTGGCTCCTAGCTGTGGATTGCTAGTCATATCGTCTGCCGGTTAGGCCAAATAATTTTATGCAGCCTACACTGTGGCTGGGTCGCCGAACTTCGGTCGGCAGGTAGTGCCCATCAAAAATTTTTTTTTTATGAGGCAAGCCACGTGTTGGAGAGCCAGACATTTTGTCTGCCGGTTAAGCCCGGAAATTCTATACAGACATTCTTGTTGCCAGAATGCCAGACATTCCCAGCGCCTCCTTCGCCGCTGGATTTTTAGACTATTGTCTGCCGGTTAAGCCCGGAATTTTCTATGCAGCCTCTTAAGCCGAATGAATTGTCCTTGTGCGTGTTGCCAGACCTTGGTCAGACGGTTAAGCAAACAAAAAATTTTAAATTTTATATGTAGTTCACCTAGCTACGGGATTGCCGTCCTTGGCCTGCCGGCTATGCCCAAAAAACAAAAAAAAAATTCTGAAGTACCCTAGCGGAGATCATCGCCATAGTCCCGGTTACCAACATTATATTCTGCTGCTATGGAATTCTCACTGGACAGATGAGAAGGTCCATTATCACCACTCAGGAACTAATTTTCCCTTTGAAAGCCATGAGGAAAAAATTTTCATTTATCAGGGAATTCACTCAATCTGCAGTCGTTACAGCTGATCAACATTCAGGAAAAAGGTCACAAGGCTGTTAAACGCACCACGAATAAGGAGTACAACATAAGATGGAATCCGCTGTGTGGCCCCCTTTTTTTTAATTTTTTCTTATTTCTCTTTTTCATTCTTACATTCTGGAGTCCTCGCCTTCCAGGCACAAGCAGGTCACAGTCGGGTTCTTAACATCCTACGGGGTCAGAGATTAGGTTTTAATTCCCAGCAATACGATTAGAAGATGTGTTTTACGCACTAGGAGGTCATTCTTTAATACTTTTTCATACATAATTTTCACTCCACGTTCATAAATAAAACTTTATTTGCAAATGTAATATAAGGTTATTTGTCGGACAACATCCGAGGACTTCCGGTTAAGCACGCGCTAAGAGGTTATTCTTTAATACATTATCATACATAATTTTCACTCCGCATTATTATTAAAACTTTATTCACAAAGGTAAAATAAAGTTAATTGTCGGACATCATCGGAGGACAACACATGATTCGAGGTAATAGATTCCCTTCATTTTGTCTGCAGTGGCCTCTATTATTATTGGGCTGTTTTGGTCTCGATCATTACACTTATAAACCTCTATTAATACACTACATTACAAAATCCTGTACTACTAGAACTTATAAATCTTATAAACTGTTCGTCTCTCTACAGTCAAACAGTTGGTCACAGTTACGATTTTTCTCCTAAAGATTGTGTGTATCATGTCATACTATGTTTTCCCTATATTTTCCTCCTCGTCACTAAATAACTTATCTAGAGTATTAATTCGGTACTAAATAATTAAGCTGGTTAGATTTGCCAGTTCGTGCGATTCATCTAGGGGGGAATTCATTATTCCTTCAACAGTCCTCGTTAAATTAGGCGCGCGAGTTTCTAGTCACGTGCTAATAGGATTACAGTTAGGGTTAAGCCTTTCTTAAATTTTAAGACCTTAAGTCACGCGGATTATCCTCATTTAATTCTTATTAATTAATAATTAATAAAGTTTGAAATCTGAGAAAAAATCAGCCAAAAAAAATTCAAAGTCCCAAGTTTTGTGAGTTGTGACTGATTTATTTGTTGACCAATTTCATTCTATCTTCTCATAGATAGGGAAACGTATGCACTCTCCAGGATGTAAAGGTTACAACAAAATCAGATAATTAACAAAGGAGAAAAAACTAGAATCTTAAAAAAAATCCCCTAAAAAAAATATTTTTCGGACATTGTTGAAAGTAAACATATATTAACATTGGTCAAAGTATTTATATGGTATATGTAACAAAACAGAGCATAACAACATAGTTACTCATTATTATTTGGTTATGAATTATGTATTACTCAGCAATGCTATAAAGGCACCAACTGCATATCCACTTTGTAGACATTTCTTACTTCTATTTTTCTTCTTTGAGCATCGGACAGGTGTTTGCATCTCTTTATTACTGCTTTATCCCTCAGTTCCAGTTAAAAGCCAGGGCGACCAGAAAAGCAGGAAGAGAAGGGGCCCACTGGTCAGACCCCGGCGCTAAGGCTGGAGGAATGGACTTGAGTGCCTCCATCACCACCCAGGGAGAAGACAACTCCCAAAACTGCCCAAGTCTCAGAAACCTCTAAATCCCGCCCCGACTTTGAAGCCCTCAGACGCTTGGGAACCGGAAGCAAAGAGGGGGGCAGAATGAACCACAGCAGGGAAAGAACGAGGGGATGCGGACTGAACCCCAAGTCTGGGTCCCTATAAGCAAAGCGGGGCAGTCTCGGGGCATCCGGGGAAGCAACCAACCTAGCACGTTGCAGCAACCTATACCTAGCATGCAACGCCTGAGCTGCCTGCACCCGAATAATGTCATCAGTTGAATGGTGAATTGAGTCACAAACAAGCAACAATGCTCACAGGACTCCAGGTCGAAAATGTCACCGACCAAACAGGCAGCATGACGGAGGCAAAAACAATGAGTGTCGCAATGAGACAAGGAGACAGAGCAACCTTCAAGCTCGCACAAAGCGAGAGGTGACCCAGGGGTCGCAGCCATTAGACCCCGTGCACCCCCGCGGGGTTTCCCAGGGCCCATAGACTGGTATCGCTAAGGGTAAGCCCAGGCAGGGTACTGCTAACCAGCGCCCAAGTCTAAAAAACAAACTTCTAAAACTGAAACCCTGCGACGTGTCCACTCACAAGGGCCAAGCAGGAGGTACCACCAAACACCGGAGGTCAAGACCCTAACATAAATGGGGGAAAGGGACACAGACAGAACCCCCCACCAGGCAGAAAAAAAATAAAACGAAAACCTCCAAAAGAGGGCAACGTACCCAGGAGGAACAGAGCTGGCCGCTGTTATAGGTGAAAACTACCTGCGCAGTACCCTGCGCCGCTTCCAGTGCAAAAACTACTACTTACCTCAAAGTAAACAAGGGAGGAACCCCCTTGTGATGACTAGGTGAGAAAATAGGTGAGATAACAGAAATGTGCCAAGGGAAGTGAAAAAATTGGATGAGAAATAGTTGCCCTAGTGTTTCCTGTGCAGAGAAGAACATTCAAGATGGCCGCCGGCAAGAGGAAATACAAAACAGAGCTTGATTTTGCTGGATTCAGTGAAGAAAGCATTGATATAGCCAGTCTATACAACACGTTGGGAAAATTAGATACTATAGAGAGGTAGACCCCAAGGTAACTTGTGGAAGATAACCCCAAGCCCCAAGGGCAGTACTTACAGGGGCACTCAGGAGATCCCTAAGCACATGCAACCTGAGTACCTGTGAATATTACTCCCAGCTCACACGCCACTGTTAGAGCAGTACTGGACACAAGGCACAGCACAACACAGGTAATCTGGAGCTGGAGCCACACGACCAAGCCACAATCACATCAGCCAAGAACTGGTGGGTAGATCGCTGCGTGGTGGGTCTGGGGCTCCCCCATCCCCCTCCGGGGAGGGGGGAGCTGCACAGACATGCGGCGTCTCACGTATGACGTCATGCACGTTTACTTATTTTCAATTGGGGAGTTCTGTCCACTCGTTAGTCTATTTTAGTCATTTTATCCAGAATAGGGGTTCGTTTTGAGGGGTTTACCTTTGTGGGTGCTTGGCCTGGTCGATGGTAGACATAGAATACTCCAAATCCCATGTCCAATTATATAGGCCATTTCTCCTCGTGCCTCTCTGAGGGGGGGCCAGGTTCTGGCTCGTGGTCCCCGGTAGGCCTAGAACTCCATTCACACTGACTGATGCCAAAGTCTAATGATATACATATCAGCCTGGATAGCTCCAGTTATCTTCTATATTTCTATATAGATACCTTTATAGCTATCTATATATTTTCTGGGGGGGAGCCTCTTTGGCTCCACCCAGAAAATAGTGTTAGAATGTAATGAAATGCAAATTTCTGAGTGTGGTCTTGTGGCTCCCTGAAGCTACTCTCACTAGTGGTGTTCAATCTGGCCTACTGGGGACCTAGAACTAAAACCCAACTGCTTGGGTGAGGCACAGAGAGTAGTAGCATTTATATATTCATATTTTATTTCTGCATATCCATCTTGAGGTTATCGTCAAATGATTTCGGGGCTTAGCGTCCCCGCGGCCAGGTCCTCGACCAGGCCTCCTTTTTGTTACACCTGCAGAAAGCAACCCGTACCAGCTGTCTAACTCCCAGGTGCCTATTTACTGCTAGGTAACAGGGGCATCAGGAAGAAAGAAACATTTTGCCCATTTCTTTGCGCCTCCACCGGGGATCGAACCCGGAACCTCAGGACTACGAATCCGAAGCGCTGTCCACCCAGCTGTCAGGCATCAGGCGTCCATGTGTATATTTATGCCACCATCTGACCCAGAAAGTCAATGAGACAAAATAAACTACAGGTGGCTATAGAAAGATCATAGCCTCATGAACCACCAGAAGAACTCTTCGATGATTGATAATGATTAAGCCACCCAAAAGGTGACACGGGCATGAATAGCCCGTAAGAAGAACTTCAACAATGTAAACAAATTATCAAAAAGTTTCAAAACAAGCGACAGCTCACTTGTTCCACCACCCCCCATTCGTCAGGGAAGAGAGGTTGGTAGCTCACGGTCAGCCAGTGACTCGACCCTCAGTTGTATGGTAGCTGTGAGAAAACTACCCCGACGACCAAGAGGGTGTAGGGGAGCTTCCAGGGATTGGAAAATTCAACCAGAAATTGGTTTTTCATTACATTCAAGCTGGTGTTCTACGGTGAGCCCCTTGTGGTTCCCTGATGGTATCTATTTACAGAGAAGGAAACAGGGTACTTACCAGAGAGGAGAAAGCACCTCAGGATCAGGACGGACAAGAGACACACCAGGCCACGAGACAAGACCCAAATCCACACAGGGGCACTCGGGCCTGGGCACACTGACACTATACCAGGCCGCTAAAACCCTAACTTCCAAAACCCACGTCCCTGAATATCCGCCCAGGATATGTTAGCAAACATAGTCAGGAGTGGCCTATTTTCATAGATCATGGGGACGAAGGTAGACTATAGGCTAGCTGGAGTCAATAACACTGCAGATGACCTGAAAAGTACGAGCCTTGGAACAGGGGTCTAATGCGACCAGAGCGACCCACAAAGCATTCACTGAGGCAGAATCAGTGTCACGAAGGTAGGGGTGGAGAGCTACCACCAGACAACAGATGATGCATCCTCGGCTGAACCAACCAAGCATTAATCACCAAGTGACTCCTTGAAAAGCCAACCCAGAAAAGGAGGAGCAGGCTGCAGACTAAAACCCCACCAGGGCCAAAAGAACAAAAACGTTGCTCCAGGAATACAGGATGAAGCTCCCAATCCCTACCATTGGAGACAAGGGAAATCTAAAAAAAAGCCTCGAAGAAACAGTTCTGGACCAAAGGGGACACCGTGAACCGAGGAAAAGAAAGGAATGAACACGGTAAAAAGACCAAGCAGGGTCAGACTGTACATGAGCAAGACAGAGGTGAAGCAAGGCGTGACACAGCCTGTAAAATAGGGCAGAAGAAGTATCAACATCGAATGCAAGTTGCAGCAGCTCTATCAGCGCCATACAATACAAGGCGACAATATTCAACACAAGATGCTGATCAAGAAAGAACCAGGAAAGAGTAGAGAGCACCACCTACTCCAAAATCTAAGAACGATGTAAGGAATGGAAATGGTGAAGAGCGCCAAGAAACCTCATATTTCCCCCTCGAGTTAGCACACAGTTGGGACACCAACATGGCCACCTGATCACCATATAAATAATGATAAACCGTTGTCAGACATACTAGATGTATAGAGCAATTCAATGTCTTTCTTTATTATGCACCCCATACCCATCCCCTGGGCGGTGGTGTAAAGGGTTACAGAACAGAGAAGGTAAAACCGGCAAAATAAGTCACTAGGCCTTCCCTTAAAGGCAGAGACATGGAAAACACCAAGCAAACAGCACCTGACACCAAGGCCAAGGCTGGGCTGGCCACCAAGGAGCCTGAAAGAGCCAGTTTGAGAACTAAGGGAAAAACCCAGAAAGAGGTAGGCCTCGTGCCCCATAACAAAGCCCAACCAATCCTTGAACCTCGGCTGTATCGGGAATTGCCAATAAGCCTCCAAGAGATCCAGAGAAATCATCCAAGAGCCTGCCTCGAAAATGAGAGACCTGGAATAGGGTGGTCGTCTAAAGGAGGGGCAAGGAATGAACAGATTCAACACAAAGATTGAAGATCTTTGAATCTTTGATTCAAAGAATGAAGATCAACCAAAAATCCGGAGGAACCAGTTTCGGGACCGGAAAATGCAGGAACCCTTCAGTGGATTTCCTTTGAGGAAATGGTGGTCTCAAAGAAAGAAGAAGCTGGCCAGAAAGACCCTCATGCGTTGGGGGAATAGCTGACTCAACTGCTTCCGCACCCTCGTCGTAAGAGCCAACCGCAGGAGCCGACCAAAACACATTCTGACCTATACCCTTCCCTAAACCCGAAACGCTTAGATGGTTCGGGGTTGGAAGCAGAGTGGAGTGATCAGAAGGGCGAATCATGCCCACCAGGGAAGGAAGAGGTGTGGATGGAACCTATGTTGAGGTTGACCAACACCTCCAGTTCCAGATCCCTAAACACCAACCTGGAGCATCCAACCAGGCACACAACTTAGTCTGCCATAACCTGGCAAACCTTACACATAAAGCAGTTCCTGCCTGAAAAAACAGAACCTCAGCACATCAGGAGGATTAAAAAGAGTAATCACACGAGAAAAACAAACCCCACAAGAGTCAGTGTTGAAGGTGACACTGACCCAATTAGCAATAGGCAGAGGTAAGAGGAATGAACATCTCCACATGGCAAGGACAATGTACAACCCTCAAACTTGCATGGAGGAAGAGCAAGTTTGGGGAGATATCCGTAGGGACCATCGAACCTGCAGGGAATGCCAGTGCCTGAAGAAATTGATCAAATGGGACACAGGCACATTGGCACTGGCCTAAAAAAATACGCTGCCGAATCTATATCAACAGAGTACCAACACTAATAGGATGGCATCCATATCATAATATGTAGGAGCGAACTAAAGGATAGAATCAGTGTTAAGAAGGCCAACACAGCCTGGCTACGATGGTTGAGAAGGCTGAGCTCTACGGGTCAACTAAGTACATGAATACCCAGTGCACCCCAAGCCAGAAAATGCAGCACCCTACCCGAGTAAAGACATGAAATCCAAGGAACCTTACTTGCCCCGGGTGAGCATCACAAGCGAGAAGTGCCTCTAAAGGAGCGACCCCAGAAAAAACTGAGAACGATGAGAACACCACAGGGAAGAGAACCCTTTAGTGCAAGGGCAGCACTAGGAAGCACGCGGATAAGAAAGCCCTGTGCACATACAGCTCCAAGCTTTCTTAAGTTCAGGTTCACACTACACTGAACAGGGTAAAGAAAAACCAACATTGGTAAGAAACCACCACTTGGCAGAAGCAGGTGACAAGAACCCAAGCAGAGAGAAGCAACCCAATACACAACACAAATCACCACAGAACCAAGGGCTGTGTCACTAGCTGAACACACGCTACCTCCCCCTCATCAAATAGGTAGAGTTGGGGATAAATGAGCTGATGCTTCTTTTGAAACTTTTCCATCATTTGTTTACATTATCAAGGAGTTCTCCTGATGGTTCTTGAGACTACAGTCTCTTCTATAGTCGGCTGTGGCTTGTTTTCTCTCACTGACTTTCTGGGTACCTTCCACTGTGGTGGCATAAATAAACAGATAAATATACAAATGTCACTGCTTCCGTGGCCTTCTGGCTTTTGTTCATGGTCCCAGGTAGGCCAGATAGAACTCTGCAGCTGATGCAATTCAGCAGATGGTTCACTAATAACCAAAGAGCCAAAGTTCAATCCCCGCAAGCACAACTAGGTGAGTACTAAGTAAGGCATGTCAAACATGTGGCTTGTACAAAGGATCTTGTAATTTGGTCATTTAACGGCCAAATTTGAAGTTTTTATTATTTAAACTATCACCTTTTAATAGATTTCAAACCACAAAAAACACGAATGCAGCTGCGAAGCAAGCGAGTTAGGACTTCTAAAAATAAACATGACATAAACCGCTTAGCTGCCTAAATTTTTTAAATTTTTAACTGATGATTTTATTATTAACTAGCAGTACCCGGCCACGCGTTGCTGTGGCTCAGAAACCATGTGCGTTGCTGAGCCACAGCAACCTTCCCAGTCCTCCCCACCATTCCCCCCTCACCCGTCTCCTCGGCCTCCCAACCATTCCCACTCTACCGTCCCCTCAACCCCCCCACCATTCCCATCTCCGAACCATCTGCACCACCCTCTGCACCAACATCTCCACCCCCATCTACACACGATCTTCACCACCACCTTCACCAGCATCTTCACCACCATCTTCACCACCATCTTTGTGGGAAAAACCTGCTGGGATTGATATGAAAGGAGACTACCAGAGACTTGTAATGAACTAAATTAAAAATTTACTGTCTGCAAATTAATTCAACTAAAATCTCTAGCTAGGGTTGTAAATCCTAGCTCCTTTTTCCTAATGACAGATTGTGGGCTGTAAGGGACAGGTGGGGTGAATGAATTAGTTTGATAAAAGTTCCAGTCCACCTGTAGACAGGGATTCTCACATCAGCTTGTATTTTATACAAGGATAAGATTTTATAAATTCAGTTATATGACTGAACACTGGCTCTGTTTAAATCAGAGATTTAAACATGTACATAGTCTAGCCTAGCACCATAACTATTAACAGCCAATATATTCTTATACTATAAACAACAAATTAAATTGTAAAAGTATAATAAATAACTTTAAATGTAGTCTAAGTACTGTTAACTAAGTACTAGAAATTATATTCAATTAAATGAACTTAAATGATAACCTAAAAAATAACTAAGCAAGCAATTGATAACTTAATTTATATATTCAAGTATATATGCAATGAATTTATATTCAATTATATGAATAAGGTACAGTCAGCTTGACTGAATCTCTTCCAACACAATGGACACTTATGAGGTTATTTACTTATTGCAGCTGAATTCTTTTCTGACACAATGGACACTCATGACGTCCAGTGCTTGGATAAGATTCACAGCTACACTACAATTTTAATAAACTTACTGAAAAATGAGGCGTTGCCTCGCTTTATTACCGACAGACAGATTTATAGAATATTAAAGTTATACAAGCATACAATTGGCCAATTAATACGCTACTGTAATAACCTTCAATATACTTATCTGAAGCCGGTTGCCTGTCTGACAAGTTTGCCAGACTGATTAACTCTCTTGTCGCGAGTTTAGGCACGTTATTTTATTTCACAGCGTTGCTGTTTGATGTACTAGTAGCGTTGCTACTTGGATTTTTCTTAAACTGCGTTGCAGAAGAATGATATGTTGATGGTGAAGGTGGAGCCAAGTCACTGAGTGCTCCGCTCTACACTTATAGATATAATGTTCTAGGAATTTTCCTTGTAAATATTGTCTAGGTACTCCCCCAGTTCTAGAGAGTATTCACTGGTGATAAAGATAAAGATTCAATAATACCCATGATATAAATTCATTAGCTAACCTCTTCCTCTCCAAAACTCTAAGCCTCTACAACCTTCATTGTCCCCTTCTTACAAAGCAAGTAACTGACAAAAGATTAAACAATCATGGCTCACAAGTGGCATTCTCAACTCAATCAACAAGAAACATGAATATGAAAGGAAGTTAGGATTGGCCTAGTTTCAAAGGAAGTAGCTAAAAGGTACTCATCAATGCTTACCAGTATCATAAGAAGGCAAAACTTGCATATTATGTGAATAGATTCAATGAAGCAAAAGGCAACATGAAAAACACTTGGAAAACTATCTCTAGTATCCTAGGAACTAAGCAACACTCACATAACCAAATAAAACTCTACAAGGATGGGGATATACCGTCAACTGATTTAGAAATGGCAAATGAATTTAATAGTTTCTTTTCATCGGTTGGTGCCAATCTTGCCAGTAAAATCCCACAGACTCAGACACATATTAACACATATCTCTCAGGCAGCTATCCAAACTCTCTTCTCCTTTCACCAATCAGCCCGGCAGATGTTGTGTCCATCATACACTCTCTAAAAACCAAGGCAGGGAACACCAGTGAAATTCCGTCCATTGTGTACAAGAGAGCCTCCATGCCCTTGCCCCACCCATAGCACTACTGTTCAACAAATCTATAGAGTGTCACACCTTCCCTGATATCCTCAAAAAGCAAGAGTAACGCCAGTCCATAAAGGAGGCAATCCGGCGGACATAAACAATTATAGACCAATATCAAATCTACCCATTCTATCAAAAATATTTGAAAAAATTATTACAACAGCTCTATTCCTACCTCGTAAAATTCGACATACTCAGCCCCTGCCAGTTTTGCTTCCGGTCCCAAAGAGCACCAACGATGCAATCATTAGTCTCCTTGACGTTATCTACTCAGCCCTTGACAAAAA